>NW_019396237.1:0-230548 GCF_000591075.1 Eurytemora carolleeae | reverse complement strand
CTATAGAAGTGAAGGGTCGGAGTATATCCAATCTATAGAAGTGAAGGGTCGGAGTATATCCAACCTTTAGAAGTGAAGGGTCGGAGTATATCCAATCTATAGAAGTGAAGGGTTGGAGTTTATCCAATCTATAGAAGTGTAGGGTCGGAGTATATCCAACTTATAGAAGTGAAGGGTCGGAGTATATCCAATCTATAGAAGTGAAGGGTTGGAGTATATCCAATCTATAGAAGTGAAGTGTCGGAGTATATCCAACCTATAGAAGTGTAGGGTCGGAGTATATCCAATCTATAGAAGTGTAGGGTCGGAGTATATCCAATCTATAGAAGTGAAGTGTCGGAGTATATCCAACCTATAGAAGTGTAGGGTGGAGTATATCCAATCTATAGAAGTGTAGGGTCGGAGTATATCCAACCTATAGAAGTGTAGGGTCGGAGTATATCCAATCTATAGAAGTGTAGGGTTGGAGTATTTCCAACCTATAGTTGTGAGGGGTCGGCGTATATCCAACCTATAGAAGTGTAGGGTCGGAGTATATCCAACCTATAGAAGTGAAGGTTTATATCCAATCTATAGAAGTGTAGGGTCGGAGTATATCCAATCTATAGAAGTGTAGGGTCGGAGTATATCCAACCTATAGAAGTGAAGGGTCGGAGTTTACAATAATATAACATGGCGTGCGGTCCTGATTAATTTTCCTAATATATTTTTGATTGGCTTATGAATTGCCATTTTATATTCTCTTCATCAAAGGTCGATCCTTCCCTTTTTTTCAGTTGTTAGGGGCGCGCTATTTTTGTAACTAGATTATTAAGATTTATCGTGTTGGTTGTTTATAATGTTTATTAGCTCAGTTTAGATAATATCTTATATTAAACTCTGCTCAAACCTATACAAGGCTTGGACATACACCCGGAGATTTAAACTATACCGAACCTAAACCTTTAAACTGATTATGGACCTAAACATTAAATACAAACCTAAACCTTCAATCTGAGTTTAAAAGCTAAACCTAAACATTCTTCCTGAACTTAAACCTAAACCTTCCATCTGAACCTAAACATTAAACATAAATTTTAAACCTGACCCTAAACTTTCTTCTTCAACCTAAACGGAAACCCTCAATCTGAATCGAAACTATAAACAAACTTAACCCTTAAACTAACCTTTAAACCAGAACTTTAAACCTAAAATTCAAATCAATACCTTCATTCTATATAAATCTAAAATCTAATTTGAACCTAAACCTTAAACCTGAACCTCTCCATCCAGCATCCTATCCATTCTATCCATTCTATCAATCCTATCCATTCTATCCATACCCCAATTCAATCCTTCCTATCAATACAATCCATCCTTATCTCATCCATCCCATTTTTGCCCCCATTATTTTCACCCAAACCATGCCCCATCTAATCCATCCTTCTCTCATCCATCCCGTTCTTACGCACATCTATACTCTCATTATTTCCATCCAAACCATGCCATTCAGTCCATCCTTCTCTCATTCTATCCTTCTCTCATCCACCCAGTTCTTACGTACATATATACCCTTATTTTTTTAATCCAAACCATGCCCCATAAAATCCATCCTTCCCCATCCATCTAATCCTTCTTCATCCATCCCCCTTCCTCATCCATCCCATTCTTCTCCTCATCCATCCTTCTTCATCCTATTAAACCCCAGCATCCTGGTGTTTTTTTACAAATTATTTTGTATTTTCAGACATGCAACATTGTAACATCCTTAAGCTAGAGAATAAAATACTAATCGCCGTTAAATTGAAGTGAATTTAAGACATGTTGAATGTTGATGGCGTTAACAGATGTATGAAGTAAACTAATTTTATGCGCAGAATAATTCAAGATAACAATGTAATTTTGGTACGATGAATGAAAGATAGAGGGTTCAAGTATGGAGTGTACAGCTTGTTAAATTCTTAAAAGAGATGGGAGGGGCTGTGGGGGAGGGGGCTGTTCTTTGGGTGGGTGTGGTTTAATTAGATGCTATTTTTACTAATTATAAAGTATGTTTCAGAATCCCTCCGGCCACGAATACAATTAAGATAAAATGTCGCGTCGAGCTAGCGTCTTTGCGCGCCAGAACCCAGGGCGGCGCCGCGTACGATTCCCAGATGAGATCGTCTTCGAAGAGAGCATTAAGGTAAGCGCCATTTTTTATTCTCTACAAAAAATGCGGGAAAAATAAACACAACAAATCTTTTCATGTTAATTCTGATTTGAATATAGCCCATATTACAATTGAAAATGTTATGAAAATACTGCAGTGGGTTGAAAATGATTATGCAGAAACTAGTCTGATCGAACATGAATCTATGCATTTTAAATATTTACAATGAAATGCATACAAATATAGGAATATGAGGATTGAGGACTGCAAAATGAATGAAAATGTTGACAATGTAAAATGTTAATACTACCTCCAATTAAAGTACATTATACTGCGAAATTGTGTTTACGTTAAAGTAGGTCTAAACTACAGGGTCACGCACACAGGATCAGGGGCGGATACAGAATTTAAATGAGGGGGTTGGGAGATTTATTTCGGAACATAAATCCCGATTTAGGAACAAAAAGATATATCTTTCCTGTTTTGTACTAGGTTTTCTTTCCCTCAAGAGCTATTGAGAAGCTATTCGGAAATCTCAGGGGGGTGCAAAGGTCCTGCCGCCCCCCCTGTATCCACCCTTGCACATGATTAGGCTGTATAAAGACTACATGAAACTCTTTAAATATTACGATTCCCAGGTCGAATTAAGTCTTCTGTCTTAAATAAGTCTGTAAATGGCAATTTTAAAATGATTTGCCAAAGAGACAAGTTTACAATTGGAAGGAATCGGAAGAAAAAAGGCAATTTCAATTTGATAATTCGTCTCTTCGAAGTCTCATCCTTTGTGGGTAACCCTCTATTTGATTACAAATAAACAAAAAATAATATTTTACACTTTACACTTTACACTGTATTCAGTAAACTTTCCTACAGTTACACAGTACATTGTACAGTGTACACTTCACTGTACATGTACAGTGTACACTTCACTGTACATGTGCAGTGTACACTTCACTGTACATGTACAGTGTACACTTCACTGTACATGTACAGTGTACACTTCACTGTACATGTGCAGAGCCGTCATGAGCCCTGCCAAATGATCTCCCAGTCTCTGGATTCGCAGATGAGTAATTAAATGACTTGGCGCTACTCCTTTCTTTCAGAATAGATAATGGAAGTAATGTAAAAGAAATTTATAAAACATATTTAATATTTAATAGTTATGTACATTTTTTTTGGATATTCAAGAAAACACTGGATAAATATTGGGAGAATACATATTTTCTTTAAAATATGTTATTTATTCCTTTTATAATACCTACTCTAACGTTTAGGGGTAGCGCCAAGTCATTTTAAGTACTCATCTGCGAATGCAGAGGCTTGGAGACCATTTTGCGGGGCGCATGGCGGCCCTGCACCCCCTTCCTTGTTCAGGAGAGTGACGGGGAAGTGATCATGAAAATGTTACGACGAGCCTCTGTAGATATTGATGTGGACAGAATTAATATGGCAGGGATGACAGCTCTCCATCAGGTGGTCAACTTTAAACTTTATAAACTTTAAACTTTAATCTTCATATTTTTAACTTTAAACTTTAAAACTGCTTTAACTTTAAACTTTTCAAATACCGTGATTTTAGAATTTCAGAATAATATTCTTGTTTTAAATCATGTGAAAATATCAGACCAAACATTTTCAAATCATTTTGATCGAATCAAATGCACTCTCTCGTTCTCGCACCTATATGTTGGCAATGCTATAGTTATATTCATGTATCATATACAATATCATATACAATACATTTATATATATGATATAATAAATATATAACGTATAATACACAAAAGCTTTTCTTGAAATTTAACCCGTCACCCTGTTAAAACAAGATTGTTTTGCCTAAAAAATGCAGTTAAGACAATAGTAGGCTTAGTAACATTTTTTCTTGCAAAATCTCGAGTTCGTTTTTTTTGCCTATCTGATCAGTACATTGTTTAGCATATGCAGAACTAGGACTAGATAGATAGATAGATCTAGGACTGGGCGCATTTTCGTTGGAAAACAAAATCTTCTTTGAAATTAACGAACAAATCTTAAATCATAAAAACGTAAAATGGTTAAATTGATAATTCATAATGAACGTAAATAAAACTTTTTATTAAAATTTTTAACAAAAAATCTCGTATATTTTATGGCTAAATAAAAGTTGATTGAATTAAAGAAAAAAAAACATTTATTTAATGGTAGAACCATGGTAGAACTGATAAACGAAGTTCTATTGAATGATTAATAACAAAAAATCGTTAGTAGCAGCACACAAAAATAGTCGTCAAAAACCAACGTTTCAGTCCGCTTTAAAAGTAAATATTCCGAGCCGGTAATGTCCAGTCTGGACTACCCTGTGTAAAGTCGACCCTGCACGTTTCATGCAACAAATGGAACCTGGCAAGCACCAGTAGTTTAGCTAACCCTATTAAGACTGACGTCTGGTTTACCAAAAATAGACTGGGGGGGGGGGTCCCAGGGATCCCCCTCTATTTCCTTATTCTGATACAAATATATAACATTTGATACACTTTTGGAGAGCCATTGGACTCTACTTTAATAATCTCCAAAATTAATGTATGCAAAATATTTGCAAAATTTTCAAAAAACTAAATTTGTATCCAATTGGAAAATTTAAACTGTGCAAATCATCTTCAAATGCATATGTGCTTTTATCTATGAAAAATTTCTTCGCAAAATTGTGCAAACTGCTTCCTTTTATTTAAGGCTTTCCAAAGAGCTATTAAATGTCAAAATCCAATACCACAATTAGGTCTAAATATAAATTTAGTCTGGTAAAGATGAAATAAAGCTTTCAGGCAGTATGCCTGATGACTCAGGCAGTAGGTATAAAAGCCCGCTTTTTGTCCAAAGTATACGTTAGTTAGAAAATAAAAAACATTTGAACAGTCTCTAACCAAAACTTTTCAAGTTATTTCCAAAAAACGTCAGAGGTTGACATCACCGTTAAAACGTAAACGGATAGCAAAAAAGTATAAAAGTGCCCAGCCCTATTTAGATGTCAGCATGATTGAGGGTTTATAGTTTTCTAGATGCATTTTCCACACCACTGCATTTACTAACTGCATTTCACTCACTCGTAAATTGGCATTAAAGTATTTGAGATTTGAATTTAAATATTCTATATCTAAACGTATTTTAAATATGTTTTATAAGCTTAATCAAGAGTTGAGAGTAAAATTACCTCATAGTGCTTCCTGGTCAGACTTGATCAATCTTAATTAATCTTAATCAAATACAATTTTACATTATTGTGTTGTTGCTTTGATGTGGGATAGTTACTATGGTTTGATGCGGTATAGTTACTATGGTTTGATGTGGGATAATTACTATGGTTTGATGTGGGATAGTTACTATGGTTTGATGTGGGATAGTTACTATGGTTTGATGTGGTATAGTTACTATGGTTTGATGTGGTATAGTTACTATGGTTTGATGTGGGATAGTTACGATGGTTTTGTGTGGGATAGTTACTATGGTTTGGTGTGGGATAGTTACTATGGTTTGGTGTGGTATAGTTACTATGGTTTGGTGTGGTAAAGTTACTGTGGTTTGGTGCGGTATAGTTACAATGGTTTGGTGTGGTATAAGTAACTATGGTTAAGTGGGGCATAGTTACTATGGTTTGGTGTGGTATAGTTGCTATGGTTTGGTGTGGTATAGTTGCTATGGTTTGGTGTGGTATAGTTACTATGGTTTGGTGCGGTAAAGTTACTGCGGTCTGGTGCGGTATAGTTACTATGGTTTGGTGTGGAAAAGTTACTATGGTTTGGTGTAATATAGTTACTATGGTTTGGTGTGGTACAGTTACTATGGTTTGGTGTGGTATAGTTACTATGGTTTGGTGTGGTATAGTTACTATGGTTTGGTGTGGGTTAAATTTTCAATTTATATTCAATCAAATTCTTGAATTTACGCGTGTAAGGGTGATACAAACTATGCATACTGTTTAGATGTTCAGATAGATAGATAGATTGATAAACAGATAAACAGATAGATAGATAGATAGATATAAAGATAGATAGATAGATAGATAGATAGATAGATAGATAGATAGATAGATAGATAGATAGATAGATAGATAGACAGTTAGACAATTTTCATAGATAGATAGATAGATAGATAGATATATAGATATAAAGATAGATAGATAGATAGATAGATAGATAGATAGATAGATAGATAGATAGATAGATAGATAGATAGATAGATAGATAGATAGATAGATATATATATAGACGAATTAATAGATAGATAGATAGACAGTTAGACAATTTTCATAGATAGATAGATAGATAGATAGATATATAGATATAAAGATAGATAGATAGATAGATAGATAGAAAGATAGACAAGGATGGGGCAGGGGTATGAACTATGACCTAGGCTCCGTGGAACATGATTAAACTTCATCGTTTTTAAATAGATGTTCTAGTATTCCAGATTCATGATAGATAGATAGATAAACATATAGATAGACAGGATAGATAGATAAATACATAGAAAGATAGACAGGTAGACAGATAAACAGACAAGACATCTCAAATAATGTTACATATTTACAGTAAGAACAAAAAAAACTGTGGAATAAAAATACGACCTTAAAAAGTAATAAAATGTATTTGTTTGTGTTACAAAGCAAGTAGTTTAACTCGTAACATAAATCATTTATATATTGCAATTGGGTTGTTAACACTGCACATTTGCTGTGTTTCATATTCAATTCAGTAAAAAAAAAGTCTTCTTCCTGTGTTCCTGTGTTCTTGTGTTCCTGTGTTCCTGTGTTAAATTTCTGGTTCTTACTGTATTTATCTAGCTATAATACGTATGAAGTTGTGATCTCTGTTTGTCTGTTTTTTGTTTGTACTATCATAACTCAGGAAACCCAGCACCGATTTGCCTCAACTTTTGATTAGGAAACTCGGGAGAACCATGGGAATGTTCTTAGCTTGGTTTTGTGATTCTAAATTGAGTGGGTCGACTTAAATATAGAAAATTAAATTTTCTGGTAAAATCGTTCAAGTTCGGGTAAATGGCGGGAGTAACTTTCAATAACCTTGGCAGTGCTGGATTACCACTCTAGTATCTATATATAAAGGTATAATCTCTGTTTGTCTATCTGTCTGTTGGTTTGTCCGATCATAACTCAGTTATTTCTGGACCGATTTGCCTTAAATGTCTATTTTGGAACTCATGATACTTTTTTGAGATTCTAAGTTTAATGGGTCGACTTTAAAAGCGAAAATTCAGTTTCCTGGTAAAATCGTCCAAGGGCGGGTAAACGGCGGGAGTCACTTTTGGCAGCGCTAGCTAGGTTCCCAAGCTAGTATATATATACTATGTATAATCAGAATGGTAGATATATAGATAAGATAAGATAAGATAAGATAAAGTTTATTGCTAAAATAAATGTATCTGTATACAGATAGAGTTTACAATCACAAAATTGATGATTATATTAACAGTACAAGTATAAAGCAATTAGGTGGAAAATAGCTCTTGGCTGTTTTGATTATTTTTTCCACCTAATGTTAGTAATAATAACAAAATATTTCAATTAAATAGATTTAAGGAGAACGATTAGAGATCAGGGTGCAAATCTATCATATGCAAAATAGTTAATACACTAATTCGAATAACTAGAGTTTAAAGTAATTTTCTGACATGTACACAACAAATATCAAAGCATATTAAAACATATCTAATTAGTTTTAAATGAATAGCAATTCGGTTTATAACACATTGTCCTATAATTTTCAAAAAGAGAATTTAGTAGTCTATTTTTAAATATACTTAGAGAGTTGCTTCTTTTTAAGTCAAGAGGCAGGTTATTCCACATCTTAAGAAGAGAGCTTGATACTATAGAGATAATACTATATCTGAACAACTGTAGAAAGATAGATAATAAGATATCTAAACAACTGCAGATAGATAGATAATAAGATATCTAGACAACTGTAGAAAGATAGATAATAAGATATCTAGACAACTGTAGATAGGTAGATAATAAGATATCTAGACAACTGTAGATAGATAGATAATAAGATATCTAAACAACTGTAAATAGATAGATAATAGGATATCTAAACAACTGTAGATAGATAGATAATAAGATATCTAAACAACTGTAGATAGATAGATAATAAGATATCTAAACAACTGTATATAGATAGATAATAAGATATCTAGACAACTGTAGATAGACAGATAATAAGATATCTAGACAACTGTAGATAGATAGATAATAAGATATCTAGACAGCTGTAGATAGATAGATAATAAGATATCTAAACAACTGTATATAGATAGATAATAAGATATCTAGACAACTGTAGATAGACAGATAATAAGATATCTAGACAACTGTAGATAGATAGATAATAAGATATCTAAACAACTGTAGATAGATAGATAATTAGATCTCAAATTGACGGGTTTCAGGACATTTTACAAAATTAAAGTCTCATTCAATCTACTCTGAGTTCCTTGGCGGTCTCTTCTTTGAAAATAAAACTCACCCTCTCAAATATATCCAAAGTACTATGAAAAGTTGCAAATATTATAAAGATTGTATTTTAACTCTTTACTCTAAGGTTTTTTTAGAGTGGCGGTAGTTAGCACTCTCTCCNCCCCCCCCCTCCAAGCCAGGTTTGAGTCTGTTTTTTAGTAATTTTTCAATAAACATAAAAATAAATAGTTGAGAAAGATCCAATTTATCCAGCTGGTAACACGATCACATGATGGATTGATTGATTGATTGATATTTCGATATCAAAGATCAATCTATGGCGGGAGATGCATAATTAGCTCCGGGCATTTTCCTCATCCATCTTTATCTGTATATCTTCCTAGTTCTTTAACTATCTATCTATCAGTACCAATATCTAGTCTGCATAATTATCTATCTATCCATCTATCTATCTATCTATCCATCTATCTATATGCCTGGGTAGTATATGAATCAAGGATATTCAGACCCCAGGATTACAACAGTTTAAACACTAGCAGTCAGATATACATCAGTAGATGGACGGTTTTATAGATAGATAGATAGATACATAGATAGATAGATAGATAGATAGGTAGATAAATAGATAGATAGATAGATAGATAGATACATAGATACATAGATAGATAGAAGAAAGCAAGATACTTGTAACACGGCAAACTACAAGGACATCCATTAAAATTCTTTCTTTTTATTTTCAAAATTAGCCGAAGTATGATTGAAGGATGGACCAGCAAGAAAAAAATGAAGAACAAGAAATATTGAAATCTCAAAATATTTCCATCTGAATATTGAAAAATATTGTAAAATTTAAATAAAATAAATTATTAAAGTTAAAATAGATAGAAGGACAGATAGAGGTCACACAGTTGGACCAGCAATGACGCATACATTGGACCTTCTCATTTTGTCTTCTTTATAGTTAGATATTCTATAATATAAAGGACTTCGCTCATATTTATATAATATACCAATTAAGGAAACCTATCAGTACTCTAAGGGTAACATAAACTAAAATTTTTTTTTAATGCTTCCAAATTTGAATTTTTTTCAAAATTCGAAATTTTATTTAAGTTTTACGGGAAACGCCGGGCACTTCAGCTAGTATTTGAATAAAAAAGCTTTGTTCAGGCTGTATTGGATAATAACCTTGTAGTGGTGAGAATTCTTATTCATCATGGAGCACAGGTATATTCATTCATTCATTCATTCATCCTTTATATTAGTTTATTCATTTATTCATTAGCTTATTTATTCATCCTATTAGTTTATACATTTATTATACTAGTTTATTCACTTATTATATTAATTATTCATTTATTATATTAATTATTCATTTATTAAATTAGTTTATTCATTCATTATATTAGTTTATTTATTCATTATATTAGTTTATACATTTATGATATTAGTTTATACATTTATTATATTAGTTAAAATTAAAAATATGAGGTTTTAAATCTTTTTTATTTATTGTCCGTTCAAAAATTTGTTCATTGTGTGTCTTCTTTTCATAAAATAAAAAAAAAATATTTTCAGAACAAATTTGAATAATTGTGTGAATAATTAAACAAAACATTGACTGCAAAGTTGATTAAAAGGATGAAAAGATGATAAACTGTTGAATAAATAATTGATTGATTGAATACTTGATTAATTGATTTATTGATTGAATGATTGATTGATTAGATTGATAAGATGGATCTGGATAGTTGGACCCCTCTTCATGCTGCTGCAGCTAATGGTCATCATCAGATAGCAAAGTATTATCATCTTCATTGTAATCATTACTATAATCAATTTCATTATTATTATTATAAATACTTTTATAATTTTTTCATTATTGTTATTATTATTGTTATCATTTTCATCATTATTGTTATTATCGCTGTTCTTATTATCATATTCTAAAAATTTTAGTATTATTAATCTTTTTATTATTATTATTAACATTATTTTGTTTTTTCTCCCCTAGGTATTTAATATCCCAAGGAGCGAATAAGAATGCAGTTACAGACGAAGGAGAACGGCCCATTGATCTTGTAGACCCTGGAGATCAGGTAGATTTAGGCATTAGAGCATATATTCAGGCAGTAGGGCATAGATTCAGGCAGAAGGACATAGATTCAGGCAGTAGGACATAGATTCAGACAGTAGGACATAGATTCAGACTGTAGGGCATAGATTCAGGCAGTAGGACATAGATTCAGGCAGTAGGGCATAGATTCAGGCAGTAGGGCATAGATTCAGGCATTAGGGCATAGCTTCAGGCAGTAGGACATAAATTCAGGCAGTAGGACATAGATTTAGGCAGTAGGACATAGGTTCAGACAGTATGACATAGATTTAGGCAGTAGGACATAGATTCAGATAGTATGACATAGATTCAGGCAGTAGGACATAGATTCAGGCAGTAGGACATAGATTTAGGACATAGATTCAGGCAGTAGGACATAGATTCAGGCAGTAGGACATAGATTCAAGCAGTAGGACATAGATTCAGGCAGTAGGACATAGATTCAAGCATTAGGACCTAGATTCAGGCATCGGAGGGATGGTAATGAACGGACATTAATTACTCCATTGGAGGGATAGTTATAAGTGATGAAGTAATTAGTGTCCTGAGTGTAATTACCATCTCGCCGATGGAGTATTTAGTGTCCTGAGTGTTGATTACCATCCCTCCGGTAGGGTAATTAGTACATTAATCAGATTGTAAACAGTGCAGTACACAGATAAACAACATTGTAAAAAGGGGCAACCAGTACCCATGGATTAATATTTACTGTAATTGTAAAATGTATAATAAATTAAACAACAGGCATTGGGTCGGATATTATGACAAAAACTCAAGCAGAAGTAGGCATAGATGTAGACAGTAGTGGTCTATAGATTAGCGAAAACTAAAGTTTAGGCGACAATCTAAAACCAACTCAATCAAGTTCAAAAGAAGAAGTGGAGCAGAGCACCCTGAATGTCAAGTTAACCATTAACCATTTATTTNCCTCGTAACCTTTTAATCCAACCTAAAAATAATGATGTAATCGCTATAATAATGAATAGTTTGGGATGAAAAATATACAATCTAATTCAATTACATTATGATAGGCTCCAATCTACAGATTCGGTTCTAGGGACTACTCAAGATTTTCATGAAAAGTGGTTTAATATGTTGTTCATCCAAACGAAAACGTGTTCAGACTCTTTTTTCCATAAAAGTTTTTGCAAATGTCTATCTTGGCATCCTTTATAGTCTGCAATCCTAGCTCTAGATAGATAGGTAGGTTTATATAGTAGATAGATAGAAAGATAGATAGATAGATAGATAGATAGAAAGATAGATAGATAGATAGATAGATAGATAGATAGATAGATAGATAGATAGATAGATAGATAGAAAGATAGATAGATAGATAGATAGATAGAAAGATAGATAGATAGATAGATAGATAGTAGAAGCATATGATAGATAGATAGATAGATAGATAGATAGATACATAGATAGATAGATAGATAGATAGATAGATAGGTAGAAAGATAGATAGATAGATAGATAGATAGATAGATAGATAGATAGATAGATAGATAGATAGATAGATAGATAGATAGATAGATAGTAGAAGCATATGATAGATTACATATTCTAAATTTGGTCTGACAAACTGAATTAAAGAGTTGGTGAGGTAGAAAAACATGAAGAAAACCTAGCTGATAATACCTCCATTGGATTCATAAACAAATAGATAGCTTAGATATCTATAATATAGTGGATATATAATATATAGCTACAATCTAGTAGATATATAATAGGTAACTATAATCTAGTAGATATATAATAAATAGGTACAATCTAGTAGATATATAATATATAGCTATTATCTAGCAAATATATAATAGATAGCTGCAATCTAGTAGATATACAATATATAGCTATAATCTAGTAGATATATAATATATAGCTACAATTTAGTAGATATATAATAGGTAACTATAATCTAGTAGATATATAATAAATAGCTACAATCTAGTAGATATATAATATATAGCTATTATCTAGCAAATATGTAATAGATAGCTGCAATGTAGTAGATATACAATATATAGCTATAATCTAGTAGATATATAATAAATAGCTACAATCTAGCAAATATGTAATAGATAGCTGCAATCTAGTAGATATACAATATATAGCTATAATCTAGTAGATATATAATAAATAGCTACAATCTAGTAGATATATAAAATATAGCTATTATCTAGAAAAAATATATAATAGATAGCTACAATCTAGTAGATATACAATATATAGCTATAATCTAGTAGATATATAATAAATAGCTACAATCTAGTAGATATATAATATATAGCTATTATCTAGCAAATATATAATAGATAGCTACAATCTAGTAGATATACAATATATAGCTAGAATCAAGTAGATATATATAATAGATAGTTATAGAAAGTTACAATCTAGTAGGTATATAATAGATAGCTATTTTATTTTTATTATTGTTCATGGGTTCAGTGTCAGCAGCTGAGATATTGTATTAAGGAACAAATAATGAGCTAAACTTCCTTGCAACAAACCAGAAATATCAGACAGAATCAAAAAAGAAGCCGAGATTAGCACAATTCTGAACCGATAAATAAATAAGAAAAATGAACTGACTAATCCCAAAGTGGGAAAAATTGGAATACTATTAAAATAATATTGTACAAGATTGTAATTATCTTTTATAAAAACCTTTATAAAATTTCAAAAAAATAAATTGTTAATAAAATATAATAGATAGCTACGATAGTTACAATTTAGTAATTATATATAATAGATAGCTATAGATAGTTACAATTTAGTAATTATATATAATATATAGCTATAGATAGTTACAATTTAGTAATTATATATAATAGATAGCTATAGATAGTTACAATTTAGTAATTATATATAATATATAGCTATAGATAGTTACAATTCAGTAATTATATATAATATATAGCTATGAATAGTTACGATTTAAAGCAAAGACTAATGGAGTCTTTACTTTAGATCGTAACTTTCAAATTAGGACCTTTAGTTTACCGTGAACTGTACGATACAAGTTTGACTGGCTCGACATACTACACTTTTCCCATGTTTAGATTTCCCTGGATATTCTATTGGAGGAAGAAGATAGAGGGGAGAGGGATAGGAGAATGTCCATAGGTAATATTTTAGTAAAACACTTTATACCCCCCCCTGGGCCCTAGCCCCCTTCCTCTCACTCAAAAAAATGAGCAACTACAATTAAATTGTGGGTTTAACACTTTTGACTTTCAATTTGCACATCTTTAATTTAATTCTTTGCTAGCTAAAACATAATTAGTGTGAACTCTACTTATTTTCTGTACTCCAAGCCTCCAAGTTTATTTTGTACTTTACCTGGTTTAAAATTAAACTGCATTCTTCTTGAGAAGTTTAATTACTGGACTGACAGCAGTGACAGCAGGATGACAGCTGACAGCTATAGTATTAAGATTGGACTACACCCAACTAAAGATGGGCATTGGTTTCTGGTTTCCTTAAAAAGAATTTTTTGTTCTGTGAAGATTCATCAGAGGTTGGTTCTTTTGGAGTACCGTTAATCTTGAACATTGATCTAAATATACAATTCGGACATTTCGAGGATTAAAGGTTTCCCTGCGGGGAATGACCACCACTGGATATATTGAACAGGATTTAAATCCGTAGGAAGGAGATAAATACTTGATCCTGAGATTCACAAAACAAAAGTTTTAATTTCCGAACAATTAAACAATCTTTTATCTTTCGTTTTGGCCTTATTTTAGAAACTCTTTTAAGAAACCTTAAACCCATGCCAATGCCCATGTCTACTCCCCATCGTCATTTCAATATGTGCAATTCTATTCACAGTGTGCAAATCTTACCAAGGTTTGCAAAAATACATCAGACAAAATGGGCGCAACTTCAGGGTTATTAAGGGGAGGGGGATTTAAAATTTTGTTGGAAAACTGGCATACTGGCTTATTTTAATTTAGAAATAATAAAAAATATTTTCACAATAAAAATATATTTCGTTAAAACATTTCAATTGATTTATTATGGTTGAATTAATTTATGGCCTAATTTGCGGCTACACGCCCGAGTTAATTCATTATTTTCTTGGAAAGAATGGTTGCAAGGCCCGATTTACAACGATACTCAATTAAAACCTAAATATGATCAAAAATGTGTAAGATACCGTCGTTATTCTGACTTGCAAGTGATTATTTCTGTGAGCTTCTCCATTGCCTTTTGTAAACAAGAAATGCAAATAAAAACAAATTTTGCCTACAGTACCTTAAATATGGATGAACAAAATACTGTCATGTTCAATTCACAACTGTACTCTATAAATATCTATTCAAGAAATATTAAGGAAGATATCAATTTACAAAATATGAATATCATCAAACTAAGACTGTGGAGAATCGTTTAAAATAACAGAAACAGCCCATTTAATTTAACGTAAAAAAACTATGGTTATTTAGTTAAACTCGTAAATTAAATAAATTATAAACTTTGCAACAAATTTTAGACTTCAAGATAGAATTTAATTGGAATAAATCTAAAAATTCGATTTTTAAAAATGTATTTTTTCAGCTTTTGAAAGAGGAGAACCTGCTTGGTACAGACGAGAGAGCGTCAGGCTAATAAACATGATTCATCAAAAATGGTTTTTAAACCTAAAAAGATTTTAATTAACATTTCCCCTTTAAATAATCTGATAATCTCATTCAATAGATTCTAATCTTTTAGAATAATTCCAAAAATGTCCAGTTTTAAACAACCTTGTGATTCTTCTCTAGATGATGTGGCACGAAACACCTGAAATTATAAGCTATTTAAGAACATGATTATCTTTTTATCCCGTTATAGGGTTCTAAATTGTTTTGATGCCGGGGTTACGAACTATAGAATTGATTGTTGAATTTATTAGTGTACACGGTAATTAGGCCCCTCATTAGCCAGTAATTACCGGTAATTAATTACCCCAACATATCATGCTTAATATACCAATACAGGGAGGACCTCAGGAGAGAGAGTTTTAATGTTATCAGGTAGGATACAAGGATCATTTTAAAAATATGGAAGGAGGTCAGCCCCTTACCCCCCCCCCCCCCCCCCAAAAAAAAAAAAGAGATTGTAAGCGTAAGATGACTATGCCTGTTTTACTCCTTTATCTGATCAATAATGTGGAAGAAAATGTCGATTTTCTAGGAATTATTGTATTTAATTCTGAAAATTCATTATATATGTTTACCTGCAGTTAAAATGCGCAAGTCACTTTTGCAAAGAAACCACAATTGAAAATAATCGGTTTTCAAAATAATAAACATAGATATCTAATTCACATATGATCTGACAAAGCTTTTAAGGGTACAACGGTTCATCAGGCATTGCTATCTTTTCATGGAGGGTCACTTGAAATTACATGCACAGTCCCTTTAACTAAAATAATAAAATTGCTCATATTTTAGAGGAAGAAAGGGCTCTATGTGGAACCCCAACGCTGTGGACGAGGAGGATGAAGAGGATGAGGAGGATGAAGATGACGAGGATGAGGATAGTTCAGAAGATGCAGAAGATGCTGATTTGAAGGATCAAAATGAATCTTGTTTAAAATCTTCCACTGTTGGGCCGAGCCTCTCCAGTCCGACCAATTTAACGAACACTAACCCTTCTCGTTCTTTGTCTAAAACTCCGGTGAATTTTTCCTTAACTTCAAATAAAAAAGAAAGTTCCTCCAAAGAGAAATTACAGTTTAATGTGACTACGTCCCAGATGGGGAAAATGACTGTGACGACTCCACCTATGGGGAAAAAGAATATTTCCCCCTTGTTGACAAATAAATCCTATTTTGGTTCGGACAGACCGCGGCCATCTTTGATGGAAAAACACGTGTCCAAGAAATCCGCGGAAAGAACCGGTTCTCAGACTTCCTCTGTGTTGGACAGAATCACGCGTTTTTCACAGGAGAAAAAAGATGGCGCTGAAAGCACAAATTCCTCTAAAAAAAGGCAATCAGTAGAGCAGCAGAGTCGGTCTATTTTGCAACAAACTGTTTCTAGATCTTTTAGTCCATCCAGTTCCTTAAAATCTCCAGGGTTGATAAAACCAATCACATCGTTTCCATCCAAATCTGTTAATTCACATTCAACTTCCTCAAGTTTATCTACCCCCTCCTCACCTTTATCTACCAGATTTAAGTTAAATTCAACCACCAACAAAACCAATGCTGGGTCAAAGACCACATTTAGTTCTAACCCACCGGTGTCAATACCTATAGAGCGGTCAAAACCAGTTTTTCACCAGATACCCCGAACAACATTGACCTCCACTCCGTCAAAGTCTTTGAGTTCGTTGACATGCAAGATGGCAAAGACAGCAGTGGAGGATGAGGTTGGGGATTTATTAGAGAGTTGGAGGAAAAAGAGAACAGAGCGCAGAGAACGTTAACACAGTCTTCATTAAAGGGACTGTAAACACACATTTTGATCAGATTAAGGTTTAAAGGGTACCGTTGTAAATCAGACATTGTTATCTTTTTATGAAGGGTTACTTAAACATTACGCTTACAGTCCCTTTACGTTTACAATGCTATATTTTCACTTTACCATAGACATTACTGTAAAACGTAAATTTAGCAGCGCATATGTTATTGTCCAATTTTCACAGGACAAGTTACACGAAGGACATTGTATTCAGAGAATTTACATTTGAATCCTGTGCATGATTAATTTACATGATATGCTGTTATTTGTCTGTACTCTGTACACAGTACAGGGGAAGCTGTACGTACTGTAATGATATTTATTTTTAGAATTTAAAATGTACTTAACGAACAAAATGTTAGAAACATTTCTAATAGTGCACGTAGAGTTAGGATATGAACTGTAAAACAGAAACTACACATATAAATCAAACATTTTCTTTAATAACCAATGTTTTATATTCTCAAAGTGTAGTTCAGCAGCATTTGCATGTATGGATGAAAAGTTTAAAAATTACAATTTAAGAAGATGTTTAAGTTTATTGTTTTTTTTTCATAAGTAGATAAACATCTTGATATTTTCAATCTATCTTTCTATCCCGGTGAAACTATTGTTCTATTCTGTTCAATTCCATTATATTATATTATCTTAAATTCCATTATATTTTTTTTCATTCCATCATATTCTTCAAATTCCATTCCATTCTATTATTTTCCATTCAATTTTTTTCCATTCCATTCTATTCTTTTTCTTTCCGTTCCATCCCATTCGATCTATCATTTTTCATTCCATTCTATTTTATTCTTTTTCATTTCATTTCATTCTGTTCTTCATCGTTCCATTCCATCTAATTCTAATCCATTTTCTATAATTTTGTGAGAAAAATTACCCTTTTAAATTTTCATCGAAAATTTAAAATTATCTGCCCAGAAAGAAAAGATCAATTTGCGCGAAACTAATAATTTTGATTTTACGCCAAATATTAGAAAATCAAATTTATTTGTTTGCATATTAAAAATTCGCATTTTTTAATTTGTTTAATTAGCTAGAGTAAAAGAGGTATAATTTATACGCTGTTGAAGCATTAAAAATTAATGTTTTAATATGATGAAGGATTGTTTTTATTTTTTGGTTTTGCGTTCGAATATAAAAATATTCTCAATCTTAAATCTTTCGCTGTTAAATTAAAAAAAAACGACATAGGTTTTTGCTATATCAGAGAAATGTCAACAATTCAATGTCCAATATTTTTGTACAAGAAGATTCCACATGCTAAACTCAGAATAGCATAAAAAGTGGATTTTGAAACGTTTAAAGCAAAGAAATTTTTCTCTTAAGTCAATATTGCGGGGAAAAATTGGTTTTTATGACGATTAAATTTAATCAGCAGGACTAAATCAAACATCATCTTTTGTTGTTTTAATACAAGAAATCTGTTTATTAATAAACTTTTTGAGCCTTCATTGAACTAACTTTTTAAAAAAAATTACCGTAATCAGCGGCCTCAGGCGACTCCTTAGCTAGATAGTATAGTAGTTTTTGTTTTAATATTTTTATTCTTAAAAGTCCAATTTGTCCTGCTAAAATTGATTTGTTTCTCAAAAGTGTTCACATTTTTATGTTTCCTATAAATCCAGTTGTAGCATTTCAGATTTGAAAAACTCGACCTTCCTTAATGTAAAATTGTACAGATTTATGTACGGTGAACTCTGTATTCTGTACTCTGTACTCTGTACTCGACCTTCCTTAATGTAAATTGTACAGATTTATGTACGGTGAACTCTGTACTCTGTACTCTGTACTCTGTACTCGACCTTCCTTAATGTAAAATTGTACAGATTTATGTACGGTGAACTCTGTATTCTGTACTCTGTACTCTGTACTCTGTACTCGACCTTCCTTAATGTAAAATTGTACAGATTTATGTACGGTGTACTCTGTACTCTGTACTCTGTACTCTGTACTCTCTGTACTCGACCTTCCTTAATGTAAAATTGTACAGATTTATGTACGGTGAACTCTGCACTATGTACTCTGTACTCTGTACTCTGTACTCTGTACTCTGTACTCTGTACTCGACCTTCCTTAATGTAAAATTGTACAGATTTATGTACGGTGAACTCTGTACTAGCCAAAGACTTAACCAATTTTGATACATGTTGATTTTCAACAAACTACAACTGTATGAAAATACATATTTATAAATCATGTAACTATTTTTGTTAACTAACTATGTCCGAGTTATTTAAAATTAAAATGTTTAAAATAATTTCTTTTGCATAGCTTATATTCAATAAAAGATGGAACGATATAGAGATATATCACTCTAGACTAACCAAGGCGAGATGCATACAGTTTCTTCTTATTGATTAATTTCAATCGTGATTCAGTCTTAAGGTTAACAATCTTTAAAAGAAGTTTTCATCTATTAATTTTTTCATTTTAAACGTATCTTGTGGGAAAACAACTATAAAAGAGAAAGGGCATACAAAATTTATTTAATTGGTCCAATTGGGATCGAAAGTTACAGCTTCCTGAGATGAAAACAAAACTGTTAGATAAAAACGTATGCATACCCATCCCTATATGTATAAAGGACCTATATGTAATGTATAGAAGGAAGTGTATGTATGTATACCCATACATATATATGTATATATGACCTATATATAATGTATAGAAGGAAGTGTATGTATATAGGACCTATATGCAATGTATAGAAGGAAGTCTATGTATGTATACCCATCCCTATATGTAATGTACAGAAGGAAGTGTATGTATGTATACCCATCCCTATATGTATATTCGACCTATATGTAATGTATAGAAGGAAGTGTATGTATATGTACACCCATCCCTATATGTATTAAGGACCTATATGTAATGTATAGAAGGAAGTGTATGTATGTATGCCCATCCCTATAAGTATATAGGACCTATATGTAATGTATAGAAGGAAGTGTATGTATGTATACCCATCCCTATATGTATATAGGACCATACATATGTTATGTATAGAAGGAAGTCTATGTATGTATACCCATCCCTATAAGATATGAATACCCATCCCTATATGTATATAGGACCTATATGTAATGTATAGAAGGAAGTGTATGTATGTATACCCATCCCTATATGTATAAAGGACCATATATAGGTAATGTATAGAAGGAAGTGTATGTATGTATATCCATCCATATATGTATATAGGACCTATATATAATGTATAGAAGGAAGTGTATGTATGTATACCCATCCCTATATGTATAAAGGACCTATATGTAATGTATAGAAAGAACTCTATGTATGTATACCCATCTCTATATGTATACAGGACCTATATGTAAAGTATAGAAGGAAGTGTATGTATGTATACCCATCCCTATATGTATAAAGGACCTATATTTAATGTATAGAAGGAATTGTGTGTATGTATACCCATCCCTATATGTATATAGTACCTATATGTAATGTATAGAAGGAAGTGTATGTATATGTGTACCCATCCCTATATGTATATAGGACCTATATGTAATGTATAGAAGGAAGTGTGTGTATGTATACCCATCCCTATATGTAAATAGGACCTATATGGAATGTATAGAAGGAAGTGTATGTATATTTATACCCATCCCTATATGTATATAGGACCTATATGTAATGTATAGAAGGAAGTGTATGTATGTATACCCATCCCTATATGTATATACGACCTATATGTAATGTATAGAAGGAAGTGTATGTATATGTACACCCATCCCTATATGTATAAAAGACCTATATGTAATGTATAGAAGGACGTGTATGTATGTATGCCCATCCCTATATGTATAAAGGACCTATATGTAATGTATAGAAGGAAGTGTATGTATGTATACCCATCCCCATATGTATATAGGACCTATATGTAATGTATAGAAAGAAGTGTGTGTATGTATACCCATCCCTATGTGTATATAGGTCCTATATATAATGTATAGAAGGAAGTGTGTGTATGTATACCCATCCCTATATGTATATAGGACCTATATATAATGTATAGAAGGAAGTGTATGTATGTATACCCATCCCTATATGTATAAAAGACCTATATGTAATGTATAGAAGGACGTGTATGTATACCCATCCCTATATGTATATAGGACCTATATGTAATGTATAGAAGGAAGTGTGTGTATGTATACCCATCCCTATATGTATATAGGACCTACATATAATGTATAGAAGGAAGTCTATGTATGTATACCCATCCCTATATGTATATAGGACCTATATGTAATGTATAGAAGGAACTCTATGTATGTATACCCATCCCTATATGTAATGTATAGAAGGAAGTGTATGTATGTATACCCATCTCTATATGTATAAAGGACCTATATTTAATGTATAGAAGGAAGTGTTTGTATGTATACCCATCCATATATGTATATAGGACCTATATGTAATGTATAGAAGGAACTCTATGTATGTATACCCATCCCTATATGTATACAGGACCTATATGTAATGTATAGAAGGAAGTGTATGTATGTATACCCATCCCTATATGTATACAGGACCTATATGTAATGTATAGAAGGAAGTGTATGTATGTATACCCATACATATATATGTATATAGGACCTATATATAATGTATAGAAAGAAGTGTATGTATGTATACCCATCCATATATGTATATAGGACCTATATATAATGTATAGATGGAAGTGTATGTATGTATACCCATCCATGTATGTATACAGGACCTATATGTAATGTATAGAAGGAAGTGTATGTATGTATACCCATCCATATGTATATAGGACCTATATGTAATGTATAGAAGGAAGTGTATGTATATGTATACCCATCCCTATATGTATATAGGACCTATATGTAATGTATAGAAGGAAGCTATGTATGTATACCCGTCCCTATATCCATATAGGACTTGTATGGATAAAGAAGGAAGTATTCCCATGATTGTAAACTAAACCCTTGAATTAGAAACCTAGAATCACGAAGTGTCCCCCCTCCACTATTGTGCATGCCACGGTTAACTGGAGGTCCTGGTTAAAATTGTACTAAGTCTTAACTTTATGATATATTTTTACCCATAATATGAACATTTTTTGCATTTGCCACTTGCTACTTTTTTGTTGGCTCTTGTTTTTAAAATAGTTGTGCTCTCTTGCGCTATTTTTGACAGATTTTGAATAAAAGAACCGAATATGACTAAGGATATATTGGACATGCAGGATGCACTTTGTTGTAGTTAGTTTGACGTGATGCGCGTGAGGGAAGGTTTAAATGTGTCCAGGATAATAACTAGAGCACACGCACGTATCAGAGATATTTTTATTTTGTCAACCTGCCCGTTTTTTTATAAGTTATAAGGTTCATTAAAAGGACTGTAAGTGTAATTTCAAGTGATCCTCCATGCAAAGAGGGAAATGCCCAACTAGTTTTTTGTGTTTAGAGTTTGATGTACGCTAATCCTTTACTAATTGTATAGGCCATCAACTATACCGAGAGCGTACAGCATATTTGTTTATCATAAGTTGATTCTGGCCAACCTATAGTAAATCAATATTAGTAAAGAGTTGTAAGTGTACAGTACAGCTAACTGAGCACACAGGTAGAGAACTATCAGCCCCCCCTGGAAATGCCCGATTTCAAAACGGTTTCCTTTAACCTTTGTTTGTTCGTTGAGTACAGAGATATGTGTGTAAACGCTGCAGCGAAATCTGCTTGTATGATCAGCTTTAAATTCAAATGTGTAAAGTCTAAACTCAACACACAAAGGTTTTAAGGATACCGTTGTAAATCGGGCATTACCTTTTTGTTAGGAGGGTCACCGAAATTACGCTTACAGTCCCTTTTTACGTTATTTCAAGTATGTTACTTACATGATTAATTTGATCGCAAAAAATCAGCAAGTTACGTTTCTAGAGGACCACAAATGAAAAAAAAAATTTCAGGCAGACATACAGGTATAACTCAATAAGTGTTTATATTTATATTTAAAGAGTAGATACCAGCCAAGGTATATCAGGCATTTTGTTATAAATATTGTTCTTACTAAACATTTTTAAGCCTTTCTTTTCCAGATATCAAGATTACTGCAGACACTTTGGTTATGAATCCAAATTTTTTCTTTCTTTTTTACTTACAAGCAAAAATGTAGAAGCAAAATTTTGAATTTTACATAACACAAAAGTTGTTTTACAAGTAAAGACAATTTTCAGTTTATTTTATACATCCACTCTTGAAGATTTTAATCTAAGGATAATATGATGGGAGAGAGGGGGGGAGGGAGATTGAAAGATTGAGTTGTATAATTAACTCTTGTCAGTTTAACCTTGATAGAGAACATCAAACTATAGGGATGGGGATCCATTTTTATCAGACATTTTTAAAGGGAGTGTTCGCGAAAAATGAAATACTAAATATCAATCTTATATCATCCAAACAAGTGACACTTATAGCAAAGATTTCAATGAAATCGGCCGCTACGGATATTTTCGCGAAGACTCCTTTTGAATTTGCATTAAAGAAATATTATAGAATTTAGGAAAACTTTTATAAGCATATTTATTTAATGATATTTATAGTGGTTCTATCCTTAAACTTTAATACTTTTCTGTTAATAAAAATCAAATGAAAAGAAAATTAACCATTTAAAAAAGTGTGACATACTCTTTTAAAAAAATATATTTGCCCACCCCTACAAACCAGGCTAGAAGAAAATATATTTGCCCACCCCTACAGACCAGGCTAGAAGAAAATATATTTGCCCACCCCTACAAACCAGGCTAGAAGAAAATATATTTGCCCACCCCTACAAACCAGGCTAGAAGAAAATATATTTNATATTTGCCCACCCCTACAAACCAGACTAGAAGAAAAGATATTTGCCCACCCCTACAAACCAGACTAGAAGAAAAGATATTTGCCCACCCCTACAAACCAGACTAGAAGAAAAGATATTTGCCCACCCCTACAAACCAGACTAGAAGAAAGTACATTTGTCCACCCCTACAAACCGGGCTAGAAGAAAAGAACCAAAATTAAACTTTTTGCCGAATAAAATTATTTTAAGACAGGCCACGTCAAAACTATGCACTGATAAACGGTTTCAATATGTAGATCACACATTTTTTACTCTCAAACTGAATTTAGTTGCTGGACGACGTTTAGTCGGTTTTTCTTTCATAATTTTGCATTTAATTAGACATCAGAACAGTTTGTGTAGGGGTAAAATTACTATCAAAGATTGGGGATTCAAAGACCACAGATATATAACCTACAAGTGGTAGATTATGAAATCCCCGAAAGAATATTATAAAATCCGAAAATCAGTTGTGTCGGATTCTGGAACCAGAGAAGATCTATACTCATCTTCCTCGTTATTCATTTAGCATTTATATAATTTTATAAGTTATGAAATTACGATCATTTTGTTCTAAATTATGAACAGAATAATAAGAAAATCTCACAATCTGCTTTATCGTGAAACATCGATGATCTCCATTTTGAACAAAATATTCGTAATTTTGAAATTTTCTGAAAAGTTGTAGCCATCTGAAAATCATGGCTTACAACAAATGCAGTTGCATGCGTTCCTTTATATTTTCCCCTTCATGTATGTAAAAATGTACACAAAGTAATATTCTATACCGTAGACCAAATTTAACCTTTCAAACGTGATACATTAATAATTCTAGTTCGTCAATAAAATTATTATTGTTTGTAGATAATTCTATCGAACCTGGGTATAAAATGTATTTATAAGTTTATAAACAGAGCTTTTTGTCGATAAATGTATTTTTTTTTGTGGTAGAAAGCACCGGGGAAAATGTTGTAATTTTTTGTTGCACATTTAAAAAAAATGTGCAGTGTTTAAAATGTGCAGTGAATGGTGGCGGCATTAATATTTGCATACTATTGCACTGAAAAAAACTTGATTTGATTGTGACAGTATATTTAGATATATTGTTATATTGATAAAAAGATTTGTTCGCGCATAGATTGATATCAAAATCATAGAGCTTAATCAGAATGTTTGACATAGGTCGAACACAACGTTGGGATTTCTTCTGCAGGGTGTCCCAATAAGCATGGGAATTCAGTGACGATTTCTTAAATCGTCTTTAATTTACTCTACGTTTTTTCATGTACACATTATTGGATCGAGTGTGACGGTTCAGAAAACTGATATCGAAAACGCTTGGTCTTGAGAGTTCCAAAATGTGGTCTGCCATTTTAGTATCTTCAAAATTGACGTAGATAGAGCAAAATTTGTACATATTTCATTTGATAAAATAAATCAAAATTGTCTTATTACCTCTAACATCTTCAACAATCTTTAAAACACAAGAAAGGTTCACGCACAGCCCCGCTTTCGTGAAAGAAAGACGACTTTTAAGTAGTCTCTCAATTCCCATGTTTATTGAGACAACCTATACACAGTTTTTCTTTTCTTTATAAATGACGAAATATTTCATCAAAACAAGACAAATGTTTAAATAGTGCGAAACGCTTCCGTCCCCTGCTGTGTTCACCCTGTGATCTCTGATATCCCTGTGATCCCTGATATCCTGTGATCCCTGATATCCCTGTGATCCCTGATATCCCTGTGATCCCTGATATCCCTGTGATCCCTAATATCCTGTGATCCCTGATATCCCTGTGATCCCTGATATTCCTGTGATCCCTGATATCCCTGTGATCCCTGATATCCCTGTGATCCCTGATATCCCTGTGATCCCTGATATCCCTGTGATCCCTGATATCCCTGTGATCCCTGATAGCCCTGTGATCCCTGATAGCCCCGTGATCCCTGATATCTTTGTGATCCCTGATATCCCTGTGATCCCTGATAGCCCCGTGATCCCTGATAGCCCCGTGATCCCTGATATCGCTGTGATTCCTGATATCCCTGTGATCCCTGATAGCCCCGTGATCCCTGATATCCCTGTAATCCCTGATATCACTGTGATCCCTGATATCCCTGTGATCCCTGATATCACTGTGATCCCTTATATCCCTGTGATCCCTGATATCACTGTGATCCCTAATATCCCTGATATCCCTGTGATCCCTGATAAAATTGATCAAAGTATAAAGTATGAAGGTCCAACTGTAATGTAAGCGTGGCAATATACTCTGCAAATATATGCACCAGATTTGCGCAGTATTTTTGCAATGTGTTATGCAGCGAACTTTATCTAAAACCATGTGGGTGGTTTTCAAAGTAAAATAAAACCTCTAAAATATAAATCATGGATTTAGCAAAACAAGGAATATTAAAACTGTGATTTATAAAAAAAATTAACGGGTTTGAATCCAAAACAACCTGTAAAACCTTTGAAAAATGTCCTCTTTATTTTAGTTTATAACCTAGGAGAGGTTTAATTTACACAGCTTTAGCGATGACTGTAAAAAATAATATCATGAATAATAATATTAAATGTTTGAGAGATCAGTTACTATAAAAAGAGTTGAAGATTTGTGCAGATGAGATATGATATTGCGCAATAGTTAAAGACATTATATGTGGGAAAACATAAAAATTACTATTTAAGGAACTGCAGTTAAAATTTCAAATGACCTTCCATTTAAGGAAGGGCATGTCATGGTACTCTTTACTTTAAACTTTTGACCCTCCCTGTAGTTTTTTTTTTCATAACTCAAAAAGTATTGGTCTGAGGCTGTTAAAATTTTTCATTTATTTTTCTTGCAAACATTTTTTCTTTATAACTGGATTTTGCGATAAAACATTCAATTTTTGCAAATTTGCAATTTTTTTTGCAGATTCTAAAAGTAGAGCACAAGAGAGCTTTCCTATAATGTATAATTTGTCATATTTGGACATCAAACATGGGATTTAGAGGGCCCCCCAGCATATCCTGGTTTTCAAGTACCCTAGCAGAGATAGGGTTAAGTACCGGGCTGACTTCTTATAGTAGCTAGAGCAAGCTGTACTGCAGTACAAATACAGATTATATATATTATTGAAAATGATCAGTTTTCGAAAGGAAGTTGGTGACTATCGAATGCAAAGGTTACAGTTGTAAATCAAACATGCCGCTGCATAAAAAGAATGTCAAAGAAAATTTCATCTTCAAGCCTTAAGTAGATATCTTTTGCTTGGTATATACTTTAACATGATCAAAAAGACGACCTATAAGTTTTAAACATTTTCTTATGATTTAACTGTTTTTTTTAGTGCGAAATGTTTTTACAAATAATCATTTTAAAACTTGAAAATTAAAATCAAAATATATGTGTTCATCTCATAGTTGTATTCCTTAATCCATGGTTAAGTCTACATTAAGAATAATTTTACTGTTTAACCTAGATTGAGTAATTTGGACTTTATACGGGAAATACGGGGCTAGCACGTGGCATCATCAAGGAGTATGGAATATAAGTGAGATACAAAGGACGCGGCCAGCCCTACCATATGATAATACAAGCTTTGCAGACGGTACTCCATTTTAAAAGGAATATTCAGAATAGGTTATTGTATACGCGGTAATTGTACATCAGACAAATATTTCTTAGAGTACCGTCGATCTGCAAATCCGGAATTCCGGGTTACGGCTTACGTACGGAATTGACCCGGAATTTTTTTTCATTTCCATCTTGGAAAAGGTTCCAGAAATTCGAAAGCCCAGAACAATTTTCGTGCGATGTTTTTCCAAAACCGGAAATTTTTGAAACGTTGTTCCGGAATATTGTTCCAGAAAATTCTGGTTCACGAAAAAATTGTTTCGGAATTTTCCGGGAAAAGGTTCTGTAAAAGATGAAACCAGTATGTAATACTATCTACATAATAATAGAATGTGCGCCTGGTTTAGCTGTATATTGTGAATTATCATGAAATATAATTTTATCTACAGAAAACTGTGGAAAGGAAGACGACATATATAGCAATCCTTAAGTCTATTTGATGTTGTTACAAAGCAAAAAGGTAAAATAGTAACTTATATAAAATCACTTTTAATATGGTCTGTATACAGTAAACCGGAAAAATTTCCGGTCTACGACATGGAAAAACCGCAAAAATTTCCGCACAACGAAATGGAAACTGGAATATTTACGGTTTCCATTCCGTAATCCGTAAAAATTTTCGGATTACGTTACGTAGCCCTATGTATAATCATATGGTAGGGCGGGCCGCGTCATTTGTATCTCTCTTCTATTCCATACTCCTTGGGTATCATTCAACACTGTTATTAGGATCCCTAAAGGAGGGTACAGGACTATTATTTACTTATGTTCATATCTAAGCCAACCAGAACCAGATTATGCGTTTAATCAAGGAATGTAAACCTAATGAAGTCCCATCACACTCCATCATAGATTAAGGAAAAGGTAAATTTTATGCTACACTACAGGTATAAATTTGTGACCTTGTAGCTTCTCTAATTTTGGTTTAACACACCTGCGAAGGCACTAAATTCTTACCACAAACTTTAATTTCATAAGCCCTTTTGCTTTGCAACCCGATGCTATTTCAAACTATGAATTTTGCCAGAGGAAATAGTCTGAATTAAAAATTCAAAGGATTGCACCATCAGGTTGCAAAGATTTAGGATTTTGAAAATTTGAGTTTGAGGCAAAAACTCAGTTCCGTTCTTCACGTTCTAGAAATTCAAACACTTTCTTTTTCTAAATAGCTCTTCAATATAAAGAAGTTTAATTAATGTTACATGAAATGTACTTTAGGGTAACGTCTATTAGTTTACAAATTTAATGTACTGCAGTTCTCAGAAATGTAAAAAATACAGTGGTAAGGATGGAAAAGTTCGGCTTTTTTCATTTCGTTATTTCATCGTTCGTAAACGACCCATTTTGTTTTGATTTTTTTTTTCATTTCTTCTGTAAAATCGTTTGTTCAGTAAAAACCAATAGTTTTTTACAAAGCGTTTGGAAAAAAAACACTCGCGTACATTTCAAGTTCGTTCAAACGATTTTAAATCGTTCTTTTTTTGTTTAAAAAAAACGATAGTTTTTACATTTCTCTGTGCAATCCAAGTTGTTCGTCCATCAGTCTTCTTTTCTTAACGTTTTCTTCGTTTAGTTTATTTTCCTGATCTAGAGAATTTTAATCAAATATTTTAACCAAAGAAAGATGATTTCTCTGTTGTATGACTATACAACAAAAAGCCAAATCGAAAAAGCATCATTGATACTAAGTTTTAGTTTTTACTCCGACCTTTCTGGGGTCATGTGAGTGTCCTATCTGGGGTCATGTGAGTGTTCTATCTGGGGTCATGTGAGTGTCCTATCTGGGGTCATGTGAGTGTCCTATCTGGGGTCATGTGAGTGTCCTATCTGGGGTCATATGAGTGTCGCAAAAAATGGGAATTGATCGGCTTGGTCGTTTAGACGTTTATTTGGACAAATAGACAAACAATCCAAATTTATAACTTTCGGCTTTTATGAAACTTTTTTATGGTTTAGGCTTATCAGAGCAAATCAGAAGCTGAGCTGGGGTTAGAAGGCCTCTCAATGAGCTGGGGTTAGAAGGCCTTTCAATGAGCTGGGGTTAGAAGGCCTCTCAATGAGCTGGGGTTAGAGGGCCTCTCAATGAGCTGGGGTTAGAAGGCCTCTCAATGAGCTGGGGTTAGAAGACCTCTCAATGAGCTGGGGTTAGAAGGCCTCTCAATGAGCTGGGGTTAGACAATGAAAAGTAATTGTTCAGCCAATACACCATAACATTGTTGATAACCAACTACTTAGCAGAGACATGTCACATTAATCTTGCAGCTTAAACAACAGGGTGTCCCACATATTTTGCATCATTAACTACAGGGTGTCCCATATATCTTGCTGCAGTAACTACAGGGTGTTCCATATATCTTGCAGCAGTAACTACAGGGTTTCCATTAATCTTGCAGCTGAAACTACAGGGTGTCCTACTCCTAGACCTTAAACTACAGGGTGTCCATGCTTCTTGCAGCTGAAATCACAAGTTGTACACCTTCAACTACAGGGTGTCCATCAATATTGCAGCTGAAACTACAGGGTGTCCTACTCATAGACCTTTAACTACAGGGTGTACTACAAAGTGTACTGCAGTGTACAGTGCTATGCAGTGTACAGAGCTCCAAACTTAAGACCGGGTATCGTTATGAAAACCAGTTTTAGAACCCGGGTTTCATGAATGGGGTTAGGCAGTTTTGTGGATAACAATATTTTTGTTACGAAATATTATTTTATTTAGTTTCTTTATATTCTCCATTTTGTCAAATCTCTTAAAACAAAGTCTACAAAATGTTAAGACCCCAAAAAGGAAACTCGGGAGTTTTGTTCAACGATACTCTTTTAAATTTTCGGACTCAGTGCTCTATAGTGTACAGTTCATTGTAGTACAGACTACAGTGTATAGTTAATTTACATTGTAAACAATAGGTCGGCTGATAGTCCTGTAATCATTGTTAGTTGCGCTTTATGCATCCGTCCCAACTTGCAACTTATATTTTATAACATTGTAACCAAACCAAACCAAATCCGTGAACATGTATTGTTCCTCATTGCTTGAGGGTATAATTCATATTCTTGATTGAATAAATGGACATCTTTATGTTCCCAGTCTTGAGTACAATGCAATTCATAGATACAGGGTGTTAGCAAGGATATTTTAAACAAGGATACAACCCAGGGATCCAGGGTGTTTACCAAGGATATTTTAATTAAGAATACAATTCAGAAATACAGTATTTTTATCAAGAATATTTTAAACAAGGATACAATTCACAGCAACATTGTTTTACCAATGATATTTTAAAAAATGGCGAAATACAGGTATACATGGGTGTTTACCAAGGAAGTTTTTGAAAAGGATACAATCCATGGATACAGGGTTTAAACCAAGGATATTTAAAGAAGACAAACCTCCAGGGATACAGGGTTTTTACGAGGAACATTTTACAGAAGGATAAAATCCAGGGATACAGGGTAGTTACTAAAGGATATTTAAAAAATGATAGATCAACTGCTGAGTACCTATGGATCAAGGGGTGAGTACCTATAGATCAATGCATGAGTACCTTTAGATTAATGCATGAGTACCTATAGATCAAGAGCTGAGTACCTTTAGATCAATGCATGAGTACCCATATGTCAAGGGCTGAGTACCTATAGATCAAGGGCAGAGTACCCATAAATCAAGGTCTGAGTACCGTAGACAGTATACAGTATTCAGTAGACAGTAGACAGTAGACAGTAAACATGACAATGTAATAAAGTCCAAGTAGATATTTAATTAACATTTAATTTTTTTAAATAACATAAACACCAGTATTAATATTAAACATGTCCTGTATGTCTGGTTTGAAAACCTCTATTTAGCAAAGTCATGTTTAATGATACACCCTGTATGCCCAGAATAGTCATGTTCATTTGGACACCCTGTATTTCTGGTTTTTGGGACACCCTGTATGTCTGGCTTGCAGACCAGCTTGATTCAGAATAGTCTGCATTAAGCCTGATGATAATGTATACTACCTAGCCTAGTGTATACTGTATACCTAGTTTTTATGGGTTCAGGGTTTCAAATCTGTTTATTGTGTCTGCTAGAAAGTTAGATAGATAGATAGATAGATAGATAGATAGATAGATAGATATTGGATAGATAGATATATAGATAGACATATAGATAGATAGACATACAGATAGATAGATAGATAGTTTGTTTAAAAAGATTCGATCAAAGGAAAGAGATTCATGCAAAGAGAATAGAATATATATTAGAGGGGAATTTATTAGAAAAAAGTGTAAAACGGCCATTTTGTTGTACTGTTTCCATACTGCAGGTGTACTTCTCATATTTATGCCATATAACCTTTTGGGCCCTGGAATATCATTTTATAGAAAATCTAAAATTAATGTTAAAAGAAAACCAAATTATGAAATAGGTTGGTTTCATAATTGACCAATGATCATTTCACATAGATTCTTTGCCTTTCACTTTAAAAACGATGATTTTCCGTTATAACTATAATGTTTTTTATTCACCTTATTCATTATAAAGTTTATTTAACAGCTTTAAAAAACTCGAAATTGAAATGAATAGTCTAGGGAACATTCTGTATTAATGTACTCTACTGCATATAATTTGTAAACATTTACATAATTTGCACACTTTAAACTCCCTTTCAGGCTAAAAGGGACTGAAAAAATTCATACCGAGAGATTCTTTAAATTCCCCTCTAATATATATTCTATTCTCTTTGGATTCATGATTATAAAACATGAATGGTGCAAAAAAAATTTAGCCTTTTTTGGAAGAAAAATCTAAATAAAAGACTGCAAACTGTGACTGCAATTTGTGAGCTTATATTTGTTGGAGATAGATACATCATACTTCACTTGGTGAAACGTACTTGCTTAACAATAGAAATTTCATATTTATAGTGAAACTAATGATTTAAAAAAACATGTCCCCCCCCAAGATCTCGCTCTTCTCCCCAAAACCTAATCTTATCCGACCCCCCCTCCACATTGGTTCTAATATATTAGTTGATACCACATTGGTTCTAATATATTAGATGGTAACACATTTGTTCATATATATAATATGGAACTGCATTGGGAGCACATTGGTTCTAATATATTAGATGGTACCACAATTGTTCAAATATATTATATGTACCACATTGGTTCTTATATATTAGATGGGACCACAATGGTTCTAATATATTAGATGAAACCACATTGTTTCTATTATATTACAGAGAAACCCTTAATAATGAATACATCGGAAGAATTTATCAAATGTCGTCTTGACAATTTTTCAATGAGTTTTATACTATATTATGTAAATTTCAGTATTTGCGAAATAAATAAATAGCCATGAATATGTGGGAACATTTTTCAAGAGTTCCATATTGTAATTTAATTAAAAAACTAAAAATCTGCAACATTCCATTGTTAGAAAGTGAAGAATACGACATTTGATGCATTCTTTCAATGTATTCGTTATTAAGGGTTTCATTATAGATGGTAACAATGGGCATAATATATAAGATGGTTTCACATTGGTTTTAATATATTAGATGGTACCACAATGGGCATAATATATTAGATGGTTTCACTTTGGTTCTAATATATTAGATGTTACCACATTGGTTCATATATATAATATGGAACTGCACTGGTTCTAACACATTAGATGGGAGCCCATTGGTTCTAATATATTAGATGGTACCACAATGGTTCAAATATATTATATGGTAACACATTTGTTCATATATATAATATGGAACTGCATTGGGAGCACATTGGTTCTAATATATTAGATGGTACCACAATGGTTCAAATATATTATATGTAACACATTGGTTCTAATATATTAGATGGGACCACATTGGTTCTAATAAATGAGCTAGTACGACATTGGTTCTAATATATTAGATAGGACCACATTGGTTTTAATATATCAAATGGAACTCTAGGGGTTCTAATATATTAGATAGGACCACATTGGTTCTAATATATTAGATGTACCACATTGGTTCTAATATATTAGATGTACCACATTGGTTCTAATAAATTAGATGGGACCACATTGGTTCTAATTTATTAGATGTACCACATTGGTTCTAAAATATTAGATGGGACCACATTGGTTCTAATATATTATATGTACCACATTGGTTCTAATAAATTAGATGGGACCACATTGGTTCTAATATATTAGATGTACCGCATTGGTTCTAATATATTAGATAGGACCACATTTAAATTATTTAAATTGGTTGTATCTTTTAAAATCTATTCCGACTTTATTGATTTATTTATCTATATTTGTATGCACATGATAACTCGTTAATAAACTTTTGTGATAAATTCATATGTTCAACAATCTTGTAAACTATAAATGATACGTAAATAAATATCTAGATTTCAAAAAATTAGATAGTTATATTTCTTTGTATTTTTAACCATTTTGGGAGATACTCCTGTACTATACATTTATGTAGTCTTGGTGATAAAGATTTGAAAGCTTTTGCCTGGTTTCAGGTTTAACTCGAGATTAGAGATTAGGAAAAGTTAATGTTTGAGTCTGTTCAGCGTGGAAGTGTAGATCAACTTAAAAACACCCTTTTTTAAACGAATACACACAGTCCTTTTGTATAATAAACTGCATCCAGCCCCATCATACAAAGCCTTATACGGAGATATATATTTTTCATAAACATTTCAATTATTCACATTAAAAAATGTTTTGTTGAGGTATATAAATGTTATAATCGTACTTTTTATTTCTTCTGTTAAACACACACATTCTCCTGTTAAACATCAAATACAGGGAGACCTACAAAGCATGAGACTGTAAAGACTACCCAAAAATTCTAAAAAACATGACAATTTAAAGCTTGTTTTTTGGCTTCCGAATTCAATTGAGTATTTTGAATATTTACTAAATAAAAGCCTACCAGATTGAGCCTACCAAAAACCCTGACTTAAAAAAAAATAGACTAAAAAAATTCCGTACAATCGTCTCTGAAGTCTTATCATTTGATCCCATCTGTTAGAATTTTCAAGACTTGGTTGACATCAAAATGTTGCAAGTTGCAACGCCTTGACTTTTGATATGACCGTACTAATTCGCTTATACTTGTGTGCATGCACATTTTTAAACTTTAACTTGTTTTAAGCTCACAGAACTTTTGGTTTCATTGGTCACATTGTAAAATTATCAAAAATCGAAATTTTTGGTGTGACATTATTGCAGATTTGACGCAATTTCACGTACATAAAGTCAAAGACAGACAATCCATGTATTGTATAGATATATGCTTTTTAAAAATGGAATTCCATGTTTTTACATGATTGCACATCATAATGTTCCAAGTCAAACCATGGAAGTTATAAAAATTCAAATAGATTTTTATTAATATATAAAAATCGTCAGAATCGTCAAAATTCAAATTTTTAGAAGTTCCTTAACCCTATTCCCGCTGGGGGGGGGGGTCAATTTGACCCCCCCCCTGTAGTTTTTTTTACATAACTCAAAAAGTATTGGTCTGAGGCTGATGAAATTTTCTGACTTTTCTTACATACCCAAAGCCCTCCCTTTAGGCCTAAAACCGGGCTTTAATACTAACTGCCTGAGTCCTCAGGCACACTGCCTGAATGACTGCTCTTGCCTGTAGCAAACTAAATCTTTGTTTTGACCCACTTTCACTTGTCAGATTTTGATAAAATTTAGCTTTTTGGAAAGCCTATGACATAAGGAAACGGATTGCACAAGTTTTGCGAAAAAAAATTGCAAATTTTTTGCAAACAACCTGTCAAAGGAAATTTGCACATTTTTAGTTTTTCTTGATTAAAAATCAGGTTATTTAAAATTTTGCAAAAATTTTTGCATATTTGAAATGGCATGGTCAAGGGCTTTTCAAAAATGTATAATTTGTCATATTTTGGACAAATTTTTTTTTGCAAACATTTTTACTATAAAACTGGATTTTGCGATAAAAAATTCAATTTTCGCAAATTTGCAAATTTTTTTGCAGATTCTAAAAGTAGAGCACAAGAGCTTTCTAATGATGTATCATTTTTTATATTTGGACATAAAACATGGGATTTAGAGGGGGGGTCAAATTGACCCCCCCCCCCCAGCGTATCCTGGTTTTCAAGTACCCCAGCGGAGATAGGGTTAAAAGTACATCTATGAACTGATAAGAGGTTACTTGTAGGATTGTTAATGGATTTTGAAAACGATCGTTAAACAATCGTTTTTGTTCGTTTACCGATCATTTTTAAACACGATCGTTTCATTTTTGGGAAAAAACGATCGTTTGTAAAAACGTCTCACTCGTTTTGAACTTTTAGAAAACGAATAACAATCGTTATTGAAAACGGTCAGTGATCTTTTTTTATACGATTGTTTTAAAAAATCTATCGTTTTTGAAAAAACGATCATTTTTGAATTTTTTTATTGATAAATATGTTAACGAAACGACAAACTTTATAAAAACTGTCGTTTTTGAAAAACCAACGTTTTTGAAAAAAAAGTTTAATGCAACTGTATCGCATGTCGTCTTATTTGAAGGAAAACAGTTGTGGGGGAGCTAAAACTTCTTGATATTTTCTGCTCAATGATAAGTACCGATGCCCCTCAGGGAGGTTAGCGAAGGGACGTCCTTAGCGATCGTTAACGAAGGGACGTCGTTAACGATCGTTAAATGAGGGACGTAGTTAAAGATCGTTTACGAAATGGCGAGCTTTATAAAAATTATCAATTTGCAAAACGATCGATTTTAAAAACGATCGTTTTGAAATCAACCTCTTTTAAAAAACGATCGTTTATAAAACGATCGTTGAATTTTCGTTTTTTTGTCGTCGTTTTCATAACTAAACTATCGTTTTTCAAAAAATGAAAACGTTAACATCCCTACCTACATAGAATACAATGTACTTAAAGGAATTGTACGCGTAATTTCAAGTGACATTACAGACAAAGATAGCGGTGCCTTTAAAATTTTATTGATCAGCAATTGGGAAGATTTTGTCGTTTTTCTAGGTTTAAAAGTGTTGATTTCTGATAGTTCCTATTTGTATTCTGTAGTAGAATTGCGCGAGCCAATTTTGTAGATAAACCTCACTGGAAAATAATCTGTTTTCAAAATTAAAAACATTGATATGTGCTAAATACTTGATCAGGCTTAACCCTATCTCTGCTGGGGTACTTGAAAACCAGGATACGCTGGGGGGGGGGTCAATTTGACCCCCCCTCTAAATCCCATGTTTGATGTCCAAATATGACAAATGATACAGCTTTAGAATCTGCAAAAAAATTTGCAAATTTGCAAAAATTTAATTTTTTATCGCAAAATCCAGTTATATAGTAAAAATGTGTGCAAAAAAAAATTTGTCAAAAAAATGAAAAATTATACATTTTTGAAAAGCCCTTGACCATGCCATTTCAAATATGCAAAAATTTTTGCAAAATTTTAAATAACATGATTTTTAATCAAGAAAAACTAAAAATGTGCAAATTTCCTTTGACAGGTTGTTTGCAAAAAATTTGCAATTTTTTTTTCGCAAAACTTGTGCAATTTGTTTCCTTTTGTCAAAGGCTTTCCAAAAAGCTAAATTTTATCAAAATCTGACAAGTAAAAGTGGGTCAAAACAAAGATTTAGTTTGTTACAGGAAAAAGCAGTCATTCAGGCAGTGTGCCTGAGGACTCATGCAGTTAGTATTAAAGCCCTTTTTTAGGCCTAAAGGGAGGGCTATGGGTATGTAAGAAAAGTCAGAAAATTTCAACAGCCTCAGACCAATACTTTTTGAGTTATGTAAAAAAAACTACTGGGGGGGGGGGATCAAATTGACCCCCCCCCCCCCAGCGGGAATAGGGTTAAAAGAGTTCCGTTGTGAATCTTTGCATTACAGGTCACTTGAAATTACGCTTACAGCCATTTTAATATTGCATTTATGAGTTTGAAAACCAGGTTTCTCTGACTTGTTATTTGTATTAAAAATACAATTAAAAGTAAGAATCATGAAAACGTACAGTGAAGAGAACAAGAAAAGTCTGGAATTGTGAATTTTGAGGTAGGATGTTGGAAATTATTTGTGTTTAAAATACATTCCTTTTTATTTGCTTACTCTTGAGTTTACTATTTGTTTGTTTAAATGACGAGTCCAAAAGTGTGCAGAGGGTCCCAATAAATATAAGATACATTGTTATTTTATATCGATGGGTCTGCTGATGAACAAATAACCAAAAAAATAATTTAAAAAAACAAAATAATAAACTTTTTATTCAAAATGAGTATGCGCGTAAAATAAGAAGGAGTGAGGAAAGAGACATATTTAACCTATTTGAAAATTTACATAGTATTTTAATATTTTTTCATCATTAGTCTCTTTATATTTAGTGATTCATATTACAAATAAATATTACAATTTTTTATCAACTGTCTTTATTCGACCCAATAAGATAAAACACAGGAAGAAATAAACTCTCATGTAAAAAAAATTATGTAAAATCTTCACCTCCTGTCGCATCAGCACATTTTTGGAAATAAAAAATTCGACTCCCAACTTCTCAGAATTTTCTGAGACTGACATTCATATCAATTATTGTCCTAGCTATAGTATTTTTTCCTATTCTTTTCCTATTTGATTTTGTTTTCCTCATTGGACTTGTCTTCTTCTTTTGGACTTTTTTTCAATTTTATCTTCGTCTCTGTCTTTTGGATGTTTTTTGGACTTTTTCTTCTTTTTAGTTTTCTCTTTTTCATCCTTTTGGACTTTGTCTTTACTTCTTTTGGACTTTGTCTTTACTTCTTTTGGACTTTGTCTTCACTTCTCATTGGCTTTTTCTTTCTCATTTGTACTTTGCCTTTCTCATTTGTACTTTTCTTTCTCATTTGTACTTTGTCTTTCTCATTTGAACTTTGCCTTTTCATTTAAACTTTTCTTTCTCATTTGTACTTTGCCTTCTTCATTTGGACTTTTCTTACTCATTTGTACTTTGTCTTTACTTCTTTTGGACTTTTACTTTCTCATTTGTACTTTGTCTTTCTCATTTGTACTTTGCCTTCTTCATTTAGACTTTAGACTTTGTAGCATGAAAGCTTGTTTTTGCAATTTGAGGCAAACAAACTTTTCAGCAGTTAATAAAAGTAATTGCGCATGAAAACCCTGCTCAAATCTTCCAAGTAAATTGAACAGTATCTATAATCTACATATTTGAAGAAGTTTGCTTTGTTATCATAATTATTCCATTTTATATTGATTTTACAAAATGCAGAAATGTTTGATAAAAAAACTCCCCGCTCACAAATCTATATATAAATTTGGCTTGGGTGTCCGTTTGTTTGTATCCAATAAACGCCAAAACGGCTGAACGGATCGGGCCACAAATTTGTGTGGGACCTCACGTGACCCCAGGGAAGGTTTATGAATAATCAAAATTTTAAAAATTTGTAAAAAATTGAAAATGCACGAAAAAATATTATTGAATCCGCAAACTTTTTTTGTTTTTGTTTTATACTGTACAAAGAGTAGATGCTCACAAATTAAGCCACAATTTAAAGTTGAAATAGAACATGGGCTCGAAGCGCCCTAAAAGCCTAGTAAATATATATTTGTGTGTCTGTATGTATACATGTTAGCTATATAAATGAACCAAACGGGCTAACATTTTTAGAGGAAACTCTAACATAGGCTAAAAAAAATTCGAAATTTATTTTCTTAAAAAATCGAATTTTTTAATCGAAGTTTTTTTTAATTATACGGGCAACACCGAGCACTAGTGTTTCATGTTTGTTGGTACTGGCTGTATGTGGTGCGAGGAGGGTTTGTTATGACAACTTGAAATCATTTATTCATGAGAGTATATAAACAGTGGACAGCCAGTCAACCATCTTTAATTCTACAACTCACAATCAAACCAACTACTATATCTTTAGGTATATATTTTAAATTGAATATTTAAAAAAAAATTCTTTTATGTTTATTTTAATTTTAACCTGAAACCAACCAAATAGTTTTGTTTTGTATCAAATCTACTCCAGTGAAATTTGGCGATTTTTTTATTGGATATCAAACGTTTTTTTTAATATTCATATTTTCCCTCAAAGTTTCGCAATGGCAATTGCAATTTTCTATTAATTGCAAAATATTATAATTAGGTGAAAAAAATGTTCTTAAATGTCAATAAGAATTTTTGTATTTTAAAATAATTTATTTCTTTAAATGTTTCAAGCACCAATCAAGGCCATTAAAGTCTAGAAAAAAAGGAACGACATAAATACAAAGGTGTATTCTGGGTCAGTGAAATCTGTAGTTTTTTGGGTTTTTTTTGGGAAAATTTGTAATCTATACAGGGGCTGATACAGGATTTAAGTAAGGGGGGGCTAGTTATTTTAGGAACATAAAAAATCATAATTTGGAAAATCGCGCCGCAGGATAAATTTTTTTTTGACTTAAAAGACTCAAAAAGAGTCAAAATTAATGACTAAAGACTAAAAACCTTGATTTTTAACTTTTCACACATTATAGTTTATTATAAGACAGATATTTTTCCTGTTTTGCACTAGGGTTTCTTTCCCTTAAGCATGCTATTGAGAAGCTATTCTGAAAATAGGAACAAAAAATTCCAAATTCAATGGGGGGGGGGGTGAATGTCCCCCCCCCCCTGTATCCGCACCCTGAATGTGTATTGATCGCCCTGATAAATATTTAACTATACGACCCAGATTCAAAAATAGTTATCTCCCGAGAACACCAAAATTTAAAATTATATTATCTCAAAACTATTTTCTATAAATATCTAAAACTTGTGTTTTAACACTGGAATTTAAGAGCTGATGAAAAAGGGTAAAAATATTTTACTTATAATAATTGAAAACTCATAATTTATTAGTGATATTTTCAAATGAAAAAGACACCATCAACCTCTTTTCGATTTAACTAGAAACATCTATCATTTTTTCTAAAAACTAATATTTGTCAAAGCTTTATAGAAAAATGAAAGTGAGTATTGTCTGTCAGTTGGTGTGTTTGTCTGTGCTAGGGCTTGTAAGCGCAGATCAACGGAGCTCGCCAAAGGTAATTTTTTAAAATTAATTTTGCTTTTATTTTCAGTCATTTCATGGGTTTTATGAGTTACGACACACTGTACTGTAGTTTCACTGTTCCATTAACGCCTGATCCAATCAGGGTTCACCCACTTGCTTGGTGAGGACTCAGAACCAAAATAATTTCAATATTTATATCTAATATCTGTATATTCAAATATTATAATAGATCCATACGTAAATTAGCGGCAACGACTAAATGGAATTCTTTATATATCGAAACTACAGTGGTACTACGTCATGTTTTTCAATTTGTTTGTTTAGGTTACCCCTGGGATAACAGAATGCAGGAAATCAAAAAAATTTATTTTAAAACATTTTTTGATTGGAACATTATGAAAAATCTTTTGGAATATCTGATCATAAAAATTGTTTAAGAGCGATGAAAAAAAATTTTCTTCCAAATTTTTAACAAAAAAACCCATTTTTTTTGGTTTTGATAGGCCTGCTAGGCGTAGAGGACAGGAAAACTGGGGTTCCTCAGAACTCAAAGTAAACATATTTATAAGTCTAGATTCGGGCAAATGCCAAATTTATTGTTGTTAATAAACTATTTGTTGTTGTAAATGAACTATTTGTTGTTTTAAATGAACTATTTGTTGTTGTAAATGAACTATTTGTTGTTTTAAATGAACTATTTACTGTTGTTAATCAACTATTTATTGTTGTTAATAAACTATTTGTTGTTGTAAATGAACTATTTGTTGTTTTAAATGAACTATTTGTTGTTGTAAATCAACTATTTGTTGTTTTAAATCAACTATTTGTTGTTGTAAATCAACTATTTATTGTTGTTAATCAGCTATTTATTGTTGTTAATGAACTATTTGTTGTTGTAAATGAACTATTTACTAATTGTTAATAAACTATTTGTTGGTGCACATCAACTATTTGTTGTTGTAAATGAACTATTTGTTGTTTTAAATGAACTATTTACTGTTGTTAATCAGCTATTTACTGTTGTTAATAAACTATTTATTGTTGTTAATCAACTATTTGTTGTTGTTGTGTTCAGGAAGCCCGTATTTATCTCCAGGATGGATCTACAGAGATGGAGCAAACTGAGGTGATTGTTTTGAGTTTTGGATTCTCTCACTTCATGTTTGAGAACATGAATCCTTAGCGCTTGGATTTTACAAAGGAGTTGAGCCTTTGGAACGAAATCAAATATTTAAACCTCAATTTCTTTAGAACTCGATGTTGTAAACCTTTAATATTTCAAACTCAAATTATTTGATCTAACAGAATTCTTAGTTTGAAATATTCAAGGTCTGCAAAATTTGGTTCCAAAGATATAGTGATTAGAAAATGAGAGTTTGTGGCAAAGACTCAATTCCGTTGAAAAATTTTTGACAACATGTGAGCTACAAGCCTACAGTCAGAATCAATAACTGTGGAATAGAAAAAGGCTTCACAGTATAGATATGGAATAGCAATATATTTGCGTAGATTAATTATTCAAAGCTTCAAGGGTTCGGTTGCAAGGAAGTTTGTTTAATTTTTATATTTTTTTCAAAATTAGAAGAATAATATTAATAAGACGAGACACATGTTTTTAACTCAATTTTCAAAGTGTTTTTAAAAATTTAAATTATAGTTCTTTTTATAAAAAAGTATTTGCCTTTTTTATTTTATTCAAGAGCACTAGGCAATAGGCATTTCGACTGTCTTGTCATGTACTTCACCCTTTGCATTAAAATAAAATTTCAAAAATATTTTAAACTAAGCTCTCTTAAATTTCAACAAATTTCAAGGAATGAACGTTCTTTCAAGAGAACAAACCGAACTGAACGGAACATGTCCGAATTTAATGAATTTGAGCCGCGTCTTAAATCCGCCGAAAACCGGTTACAATTGAGCACCGGCTTAAATCTTGAAACAATGAAACAAATTTTAAGTGGCTCAAATTCTTCAAATTCTACCTCTTGACCAACGATTTCCAAAAAAGGAGGAACACGCCCCGTCCTACCTGTATGATCCTGTAAAATATACAGTGAAACCCTTAATAACGAATACATCGAAAGAATTCATCAAATGTCGTATTTTTCACTTTCTGATAATGGAATGTTGCAGATATTTAGTTTTTTAATCAAATGATTATATGGAACTCTTTAAACTGTTCCCGCATATTCTTGGCTATTTATTTATTTTTGCAAATACTGAAATTTACGTAATATAGTATAAAACTCATTGAAAAATTGTCAAGACGACATTTGATAAGTTCTTCCGATGTATTCGTTATTAAGGGTTTCACTGTAGGTGGATGGACGGAAAGTGTTTAACTTGATCAAAGGAAACAAATATTTCTTCAAGATTAAATTCAACCCTGAAAGATTTCCTAAGGTAAAACAAACTTATCAAATCAATAATATTTTTTTGTGGCATTATTAACCAGTAATGTGGAGTAAAGTGGTTTTTAAGTAATTTGTATAATTCGAAATATCATTCTAGATTTTGCATTTTATACTCTGAGAATTAACCTTGAACAAGTTTAAAGATAAATTATTCATAAAAATAAAAAATACGAAATTTTTTTCTATATTTCATAAATTAATCTTTAATATTAAATGAAAACCATTTCTCTTCCGATTTTATTGGTTGTGATTTCACTATTTTTTTTTAACGATTGATGTTCAAAAAATTTCATATGAAAAAAAATAATTTTTAATTTAAAAGGGATTCGGTGCTCTGCCAAAATATTTTGGAATTAAGATTACTGAGAATTATATCAAAGCTTCAAGCGGAGAACAACAAATTTTTGAGGTAAAATTTATAATATACAATGAGAACCAGAAAATTCTGAAATAAGAAGACGACTTTTAGAATCAAGTTATAACTTTAAAAAGTTCAATAAGCCTGAGACACAGAAATTGTGCAGTGTAAACCAACCCATTTCATTAAATAAATGATTTAATAACTATTTGCTTTGTAACAACATCAAATACACTGTACTGTTATAATGTCGTCCATTCTTATCTTGCTATCACTATTTCAAGATTTAAAAAGTGCTTTATTATTCTGAAAAGAAGATTTTTAGTTCATTGTTAGATCTAAAATCGATATTTTATGAAAGTATAAGGACATGAAGGAACTGAGTTTTTGCCTCAAATTATGATTTTTAATCCTTATATCTTTGCAGCCCGATGTCGGAGAACTTTGACATTTCCAACTTTAAACTCTGTTAGATCAATTAGTCTATATTCGAAATTTCGAAGGTTTACACCATCAGGTTGCAAAGATAGCGGGATTCTAAAAGTTTGATTTAGTGGTGAAAATAAAAGTATAAAACAAAGTTTTATAAAGAAGTGAATAGTAGGAGTTTATAAAGAAGTGAATAGTAGGAGTTTATAAAGAAGTGAATAGTAGGAGTTTATAAAGAAGTGAATAGTAGGAGTTGTGTTTTTAAAACTCTAAACCGAAACTAAGTTAAAACTGTAAGCGTGATTTCAAGTGACAACATTCTTTGCAAAATGACAATGCCCGAGTCAGAACTGTATACTCTTTATCAAAAATATGGAAGATTACGTTGTTAATCTTACTCGAAAAGTATCTTTTTCAAATATTGGTTTTAAAATTTTTTTTTCTCAAAATTGTATAAATAATCATATAATATCAACTTCTGTTTTTATATATCTCTATTTTTCTAAAAATCTCTAATTCTACTTTCTTGTTTTGCATCATTGAATTTAAAAAGGAAAGAAAATTTTTTTTGTTGTGCAACATCTCTGGAAAGTCGAAAAGTGTTTAATTCTAAAAAAATTTGCCAAGGCTTCTTTAAGCAAGAAATGCGCAAGTCACTTTAGCAGAGAAACAGGAAACTAAAATAAACAGTTTAAATTAAGAAATTGAAACAATGATATCTAATACAAACTCGATCAGTCAAAGTTTTTAAGGGTACCATCGTATATCTGCCATTGTCTTCGCATGGGGACACACTTAAAATTACGCTTACAGTCCCTTTAAAACTAATTTTAATTTTTTTGTGATCTTGGATTAAACTGTTTCAAGTCTCTGTTCGGAGTTCCTCTGCTTGGAGTACAAGAGTGCAGCCCCTCCATGTTTGGGGCAGGACTAAAGGAACACATTTTTCATTAAAATTCAACCAAAATTTTTTTTTAATTTTTCTTTAAAAATTCAACCAAAAAATTTCGTAATTTTCAAATATTTCTGTAAAAGCATTTTTAATCATCATATACAAGAAATATACAGGGTGTCCCAAAAAACATGGGAATTCAGTGACGAATAGTATATCGTCTTTGCTATGAATTAGAATTGTAATACCTAATTTCAAAAGCCATAATATTATTATGTCTGCTAGAGTTTATTTTATGAAAAGGGTAAAAGACTGTAAAGATGTGTCTATAATGTCTCCGCAAGATGAACTGTGAAGACGGACAAGTTTACTCTGTTTGTATACTGCAATTTTCTTGTTTTACTATGTACAACCGTATGCAGTCAAAACATAAACAAACAAAATGTAAACATAGCAGACGAAACTCTTACAGATTAAAGCTTTCTCAGTTGGTATCACTATACTAAATCAAAGAATTATTTAAAAAGACGATATCGAATTCGTCACTGAATTCCCATGTTTTTTGGGACACCCTGTATATTTTTATGGGACAATATGAAACAATTTTTTAAAATTTTTTTTTATAGCCATAAATATTTGTGAAAAATAAAAACGACGACGGAAATTTAGTTTTGATAATTCTGGTCTTCAAAGAATCTGTAAACTCTGAGTTTGAGTTGGCTGTTTTAGTAATCTCAAAAATTGGAATATTATCTAGTATTTAGTATCTAATATCTAGTATCTAGTATCTAGTATCTAGTATCTAGTATCTAGTATCTAGTATCTAGTATCTAGTATCTAGTATCTAGTATCTAGTATCTAGTATCTAGTATCCTAGTATCTAGTATCTAGTATCTAGTATCCTGAAATAAAAGAACTTTCCTGTTAGTCGAATTAGTCCATTAGTTCATAAAGAGAAGAGATTTTGTAGAGACAAATTTGCACAAAACAGCCCTGATATTTTTGCACAAAACAGCCCTGATATTTGATATTTTTGCAAACTTTTTAATCTTAAAATTGTAACTGTGTGTGTGTGTGTAACAGGACGCAGATGGTTGTCAGTGGATTACAGAATCCTCTAAGGTAATTTTTAAACTTTTAAAAAGATTGAAAAATAATCTTTTTTTTTTAATTTTAGAACAGCTGCCCCATGAACAATAACGAGGATGTAGATATTGAAATGGAATTTCCTTTCGTTGTTCCCAACTTTCCGAATACCGCAACTAATACTTCCTTCAGGTAAGGCTGGACATAGGGTTTCTAGCTAAATTGGAAAATTGTTCCTTTTGCTAAATTCATTTTTACAAAAAATAGCTGCAAAAATTTGAATAAACATTAAATAATTTTAAAGATCACTGCTTAATCATGATTTTGTATTAATCTGTAGATCAATTATAATCTGTATTTGAAATACTGCATGGTAATTAAGCAATAGTCCTCAATCTTAAAGTGTTCAAAGTAAATATCGAGTTCACAGCGAACGAAATTATGAGTTTACTACAAAAAATCCAGCTCTTTCATTTTAAAGAGTGTCGGCATTTTAAACGTATTGCACTGATCTAAAGATAGATTCCTATTGACTTATTTCTAGAATGATTCCCATTGAATTATTTCTAGACTGATTCCCATTGATGTATATCTAAAGACTGATTTATATTGACTTATTTCTAGACTGATTCCTATTGACTTACTTCTAGACTGATTCCTATTGACTTACTTCTAGACTGATTCCTATTGACTTATTTCTATACTGATCCATATTGTTTTATCTAGATTGATTCTCATTGACTTATTTCTAGGCTGATTCATATTGATGTATATCTAAAGACTGATTTATATTGACTTATTTCTAGACTGATTTCTATTGACTTATTTCTAGACTGATTCTCATTTACTTACTTCTAGACTGATCCATATTGATTTATCTAGATTGATTCCTATTGACTTATTTCTAGACTAATTCTCATTTACTTATATCTAGACTGATTCCTATTGATTTATTTCTAGACTGATTCTCATTGACTTATTTCTAGGCTGAATTCCATTGACTTATTTCTAGACTGATTCTCATTGATTTATTTCTAGACTGATTCTCATTGATTTATTTCTAGACTGATTCCCATTGACTTATTTCTTGACTGATTCCCATTGACTTACTTCTAGACTGATTCCCATTGACTTACTTCTAGACTGATTCCTATTGACTTACTTCTAGACTGATCCATATTGATTTATCTAGATTGATTCTCATTGACTTATTTCTAGACTGATTCCCATTGATGTATATCTATAGATTGATTTATATTGACTTATTTCTAAACTGATTCTTATTTACTTATTTCTAGACTGATTCCTATTGATTTATATCTAGACTGATTCTCATTGACTTATTTCTAGACTGATTCGATCCTATTGACTTATTTCTAGACTGATTCCCATTGACTTATTTCTAGACTGATTCCCACTGAGACTACCGTGGATAATGGTGGCTGTCCGCTTCTTGGCAAACCCGGAGGTAATTGTTTATTAATTTAATAATTATTAATGAATAATGACTCGCAAAGTTGGCAATAGCGGTGCCTTTAAAACCTTTATCTACTCAATGATGTGGATTGTGATAGGACATTGTTGTTTTTCTAGGTTTACAAGTGTTTAATTCTGATTATTCCTATATGTTTTCCTACAGTAGAAAAGGGTTTTAAAGATGCCATTGTGAATCAGACATTACCATCTGTGCATTGAGGGTCACATGAAGATACAGTCCCTTTGATTTTTTTAGGAACTGTAACAACCATTGATACTGACATGATCTGTTTCTCCTACGCTACAGCAGTTGCACCTTAAACAGAGTTGGAAGACGACATTGATATTTAGCATTTATGTTTACCACCCATAAAGAATTTAATTTCAGAGACGACATCTTATATCTATTGATGAATTTATTTCTCATGTTAAATATAACATTTTGTTTAATATAAAAGACCAAATTTAACCTTGGCAATAGTTTCTAGATATTTGGAGGTCGTCTTTGTAGTTGTGTTTATTTATGTGTAAAACTGCATTATTTATGCCAGCACATTTTGCTTCTTGTTAATTGGATAGAATTATTGACATAAATTATAATGTTTTATCAAAATCTTTAACTTGTTTTTGGTATAATCAGGAAATAAATTCTTTTTTTTCAAAACTTGAAATTTAATTGAGATCAGGCCCGTAACCAGGATTTTCCCCAGTGGGGGTGCAAAGAGGAGTGTGTTAGTATGGGCCCAGGAGCACAGAGTGAAACGTAGTAAACGAGGCGGAGGGATGCAGGGATAAAAAATATTCAGAATTTTTGTATAACTAGGCTTTTAAGGCGCTTTGTGCCCATCTTCTATTTAAATTGTGAACATGTTCTTTTTGTTTACATTTTAAAACGAAGAAGAAAAATTTTTTGCGGATTTTCAAGAATTTAAATTTTTTACAAAATTAAAAACCTTTAAAACACATTTCTTTTAATTTTTATCATTCATAAACCTTCCCTCCGGTCACGTGATGTCCCACAAAAAATTTATAGGTCCTGGGACCTCGTCATGTCGCATACAGTCTCCACACTCTGAAGAGGATGAGAGAACGGTTCATATTCATCCTCAGAGCTGAGGCTAGTCTCATCCGTATCTACGGGAGATTCATCCTCGTCCAAGTCCGGACACGGGGATTCACATCCCCCGTGCTCAGGGACAAACTGTTGTAGATCTCTTCCATCCATATGTTGTACAGCAGGAACAGCAAGCAGAGGAGGATCACCAATATGCAGGGTAGTGGCAGGAGCACCAGAGTCTCGGGTTGCAGGTGCCTCAGGTATCTTCAACATCGAGATAGATGGCTCCTCAAAGTAGGCGGGGGAGAGGAGGGAGATGGGATTGATGGAATGAAGATGGAGTGGGCTGGGTTGGATGATGGAGTTACAGTTCGGGTAGAATGGAGCGGCATCAGGGTTCATCGGGTAGTACGCTACAGGGAACCTCTCAAGTTGTGAACCTAATGAAGATCTCCTTACAATAGAGTAGATTATGGGGTATGGTTCACAACAGTAAATACCTTCAAAAGATGCTATCAATGGAGGCACGTCAAACTAAAGTGAATTTCACATGAGATTGAAATCTTATATGTTTTCAATCGTAAGTCCAGTAAATAAGGAGTTTTTGAGATAAACAAAATGTTTTGAATTTCTAATATGTAATTCCAAATCAATGTAATTTTCTCAGAATTGTACATAAGATTAAAATTAAAGGAGCTACAAGGTCACAAAGTTGTACTAGTGATGTCGGATATATTTTACCTTGGATCCTTCAATCTAGTTTGTATTGGAGGGTTTCTACTCCCTTTATACCGAGAATTGATATTCTTTATGACCTAAGTATACTATAATGTACATAAATGTTTGCAGAGGGTGGTGTGGAAAATGTATGTTTACATTTAAGTACCGAAACCTGATATATAAAATGAATAAGTGAAGTAATTGATGAATGTTTTTATAGCTAACGGAAGTCTTCTTATGACAAAGAAAGTTTACTGCATACAGTTTGCTATAGCAGGCTGGTACCAAGGTGCTAATGCAAGGAAAGTTAATTGCGGTCGCGTATACTCTGCGTACATATTGAAACCAGTTCTCTCTGGGCGGAATTTGTAAACAAGAATAGACGCATCTGTGTTCATTTAGTATCCGAGGAAGATACAAGCATTTAATTTTGATAATTGTGAAAATTCACATAATAGTTTCCTATGACCAGAATATTTCATAGATTATTTTTGTGAAAATTGATTCTGTGTCAAACAGTGACATCTGTCTTATGTTTACTTTTCCGCCCAAAGACAGAACACTGCAGTAAAAAAAATGTGTACACATTTGAAATAACTTTTCTTGCATTATAGTACCTTGTCTGGCACTATAAACTTGATTGAAATTAACCCTCAACTGTAACAAAGAGCTCGCATATTGCACATACAACTTTTATTTACACATAAAACATTAATGAAACAATACAAATTATTAAATATTGAGAACATATAAACGAATATCCGCCTCTACGGCAAACAATGAACTGATCACCCATGCCTAGTCGGAGATAGATCTCATGCAGAACTAACTCACGAAGCCTTGACGCATTTTGGATTCCCCTTTTCTCAGGTCTTTCAACCAAAGCCACACTATCTCTAGCATCATGTTTGATGCTAGCTAATGGAACTGTGAGTTAGCGTTCCTTTTATTTTTAGATTCTATATACACAAACATTGCTATGATTCTTGAATAGGGGTATTTATTCTCACAATCACTTATTAACATATATTTGACAATAATCATCTATTCTCCTGTCATAGCACTTCAAATAAACTTCAATTTCTGCAATTTACATTGTAATGACGTGAAAAAGGCATGCAATCTTGAAATGCTGTCAACAGCAGACTCTATCTACGAGGCTACTCTACAGTTTTAAATATAGCTTATGTGTGGCGGCTATAAAAGTCGTCTTAGACTATGAATCCTCCAAGGCAGCTAGAAGGCTATGGGGAGTTTCCAGGCGCCACGTATACATAACCATGTGTAATGATATGATTTGTTCAGAACAAGTCCTCCTTGGTCAGCTTGCCAGCAGAGACACCTTGCACACCTGGCAGAGTTTACACGTTCCATTGTTCATGTTTCTGGCAAGGAGAATGTTCAAGCTGACACCCTATGTTGCCCCGTTTCACCAGTCTCCACTCTGAATCCTAAGCCTAACCCATCCTTAGTTTCTCCAGGTCCAATTAAACCTTGCTCCGCTTAGAACTCTGATTTGAAACCATCCCAACTCTCTTCCAAGCCTGTTCAGCTTCACGCCATTCCAGTTCCTAGTTCTACGGTGTTGGAGGCGTCGAAGGTGTCGATGGTGTCCGTTGTGTCGGAGGTGTCGGATTCTTCTCCTGCCTTGTTCCTAGCTAGGTGCAGGGCTCATTCCAGTAATCAATTTCTTCTTAGTGAGAAAACAGATTCTACATCCGCCTTAGTCCCAGCTCCGCCAGAGATCTTTTAAGTGAACCAGTTTTGCAGGGTTTGGATGCTTCAAGCTTATCTAAAATTCAAACTACCTGCTCATCCGTGCAAGAGATGAAGACAAATCCATCTCATTCAGTGATTGCTCATCCCATGGGATCCAAAAATTCTTTGTGATACATCAACCGGTTCCTCTGGTTCCTCTTCAACTTCGTCACAAGCTGTTGGAGCAACAACAGAGTGTTTCTCACCCTGGTGTGTCAGAGCCTCCAGGAGATTGATTTCATCAAGATTTGTTTGGCCAGGAATGTCCAGAGATGTCGGTTTGTGAGCAAAATCCTGTATCCCGTGCCAAAAATCCAAGATCTCAACTCATGTTCATTCTACAGTGCCCTCTATTCCAGTTCCAACCCGGAGATTTTCTTACGTTCATGTGGATCTTGTTGGTCCTCTGCCCTCTAGTCAAGCCTACTCTTATCTTCTCACCACGATTGACAGAACCACGAGATGGCCGGAGGTCGTTCCTATGTCCTCCATCTCTGCTGAGTCATGTGTTCATGCTTTCATCTCAGCCTGGGCATCAAGGTTCGGAGTTCCTGCAGTTTTCACGTCAGACAGAGGTTCCCAGTTCATGTCTTCTATGTGGACTGGAGTTTGCTCTGTTTTGGGAATTTCAGCCTCCACTACAACCTCCTTCCATCCTCAAAGTAATGGAATGGTTGAAAGGTTCCATAGGAGTTTAAAGTCTTCTCTCTGGGCCAGGTTAGAAGGTTCAGATGGGTTTTCTCATCTTTCTCTAGTTCTCTTGGGTTTAAGAGCTACTCCGAAGGATGATACTGGCCTCTCAGTCTCCGAGGCTGTTTACGATTCTCCATTAACCTTACCTGAAGAACTTGTCGATGTTCCTGAGCTACTTCCTGATGCCTTCCTTAGGAAAGTTAACAGAGCTATTGATGGTTTCGCCTTTTCTGCGCCTCATCATGTTCGTCCTGTTTCTCTGGTTCAACTCCTTTCAGCTTTCTTGACAGCAAAGTATGTGTTTGTTCGTGAGGATGCAATTATATCGTCCCTAGCACCTCGTTATTGAGGCCCTTACCTGGTAATAGATAGACAGAGCAAATACTTCCGCCTCCTGATTGGTTCCAAGCAGGATGTAGTCTCCGTAGATCGCCTGAAACCTGTGTTCAGTGATGCTCCTGTTACTCCCGCGCTTCCTCCGCCTCGAGGAAGACCCAGATGTAGTCCAGTACTAGTTCTTCAAATCCTCCACCTTTCTCCGCCACGAAATTACCCGAGAAAGTTAGGTTCAAGCTCATTCCCCAAGTTCTTCTGCCACCTGTACCTGCACAAAGGAATCCTTACAGGTCTTCAAGAGATAGAAGGATCTGCTCCGCCATTCCTCCGCCGTTCCTTCTGGGGGGACTACTGTGGCGGCTATGAAAGTTGTCTTAGACTATGAATCCTCCGCGGCAGCTAGAAGGCTAGGGGAAGTTTCCAGGCGCCATGTATACATGACCATGTGTAATGATATAAACCTTTTTTATCTTGTATCGCAAAACTAAAATATAGGTTAGGTACTTTGGAACCCTTTTCACGTTATTTAGTGAGCGCCAAATATGTAAAATAAGTAAAATCTCAATCAATAGTGCAGTTCTTAATTGTTATATACACACAATAACATATGAAATAGATACTAAAAAGATAATTATTAGATAAAAAACCTTTTCTGAAGAAGTATGAATTAGATTTCTCATCCTTTGTGGGTCACCCTGTATGTAAAAAATATCTCTAAAGATAAAGGAAAAAAAATAACAAAACCATGCTTTAAATATTAGCATTCTCCATGATTTATCAAATAAAATGTTTAGCGTATATATTTTTCTTGGATACAGACCTGAGCATATGATGAAAAATCCCTTGAACAAAAACTTTGAATGTACAAAGAAAATTGGGTCTCAATAATCACATTGTCAGTTAGTCAAGAAAACTACGTCAATATTCGGATCAAAGTTGATAAAAATTCTTATTGATAATGAATATTCTTCCGGGACTTAAACCATCAATTCAATGTAATAATTTTGAACTTTTCATCTATCTTACAATTTGAATCAGAAAGAAAATGGAGCAAAACGTTAAAGAAAAATTTTAAGATTTATAAAAAATCTATTTTTTAGATGTGCTTTCAGATTGTTGTTTAGACTTGCACCAAAACTTCATATAGAAAGTTCAGTTACTGCATTACTTTATAGATTTTATATATTTGCATTGTGGTAATTCTGAAGGTTTTATTCATGCTTGAGCCAGAATTAAGTTATGAATGATGTACGTTAAGTAAAAATGTTCTACAATCTACAATCTTTAAATTATGAAAAAATGTAAGAAACTATAATAGGCAGTTTTTCCGTTGAGGACATTTAAATTTTAGTACAGTGATAACCAAAAAATAATGGAATAGGAGGACGACATTGTAGCAATACTTAAGTGTATTTGATGGGGTTACAAATTAGCAAATAACTTTACTAGGCACTTATGAAATCACTTATATAGTGAACTGGTTTGTTTACACTGCAAAATTGCTGTTTATCATGGTCATTGGACTTTTTGAAAGTTAAAACTTGATTCTTAAAGTTTTATTGTTATCTCTTTCTGTTTAAAATGGCACTTTTTTGATTCTGACTGACCCCATGCTTTAAATAATTTTGGCAAGAAGATAGAAAGGTGTTCGAAAGAACATATAAAGCAGTAATGCAGTTGTTCTAAATTTTCAAGACAAATTCACCAATTTTTCAATCATGCTATTTTTGTCAGAATGCACTCACGGCCATAAAATTCCCCAAAAAGCTTAAAACTACATAATATTCTTGTTATCCTTTTTAAAAAAAATAAAGTATTTTATGTCCGATTTAGGATTTGCAAAAATGTTCCGCCTATATCTAAAATTTGCAAAAATGTTCCGCCTATATCTAAAATTTGCAAAAATGTTCCGCCTGTATCTAAAATTTGCAAAAATGTTCCGCCTATATCTAAAATTTGCAAAAATGTTCCGCCTTATCTAAAATTTGCAAAAATGTTCCGCCTATATCTAAAATTTGCAAAAATGCAAGTGTATATATTTCTTGGCTTTCAGGACACTTTCCATATCGCAGATATTGTTTTTTTTTCAGAATTTCATGAAAATCGATATCTTTAGGAGGCACATTTTTTAATCTTGATCAACCATTGAACGTCCTGGGGTCATGTCAGGTCCCACACCAAATTTGGGCCCAATCAGTTCGGTCTTATTGACTTCCATATTGAATACAAACAGACAGACAAGCAAAGTATGATGAAAAAAACAGTCCTTTACAAAAAGTTCCCAGCGTATATAAGCATTTATTAATTTATTCTTTAAATACAATTATAAATGAATGTGTTTTGTGAATCAAATATTTGCTCAAGTAATATAAGTTAACCGTTTGATGCAGGTGTTTGGTTACCAAATATATAGTCCCAGAAGTAGAACCCCTCTAAGTAAAGTAAATAAAGAAGCGTATTAATAGTTTTCCAAGAAAAATAAATGATTAATATAAACCAGGAAATGCAAGCTAGGATGTGAGCTAGGCTGTTAATAGTTTCCACAAAAAAATCTTAAGAATTTTTCACCATTTTCATAGATAAAATAAATCTTTATCTGACAGGAAAAAAATAAACTGACCCTAATTCAAATGTGCCATCATTGATTCACATCAGTTTCTTTAAACATTATCCAGAATATATTAATAAAGTTGAAAAATTTTTCTTTATCGTCAATACGTTTTGCAATTACAAATGTTAACAGAGTTTTGGTGATAATTTAGGACATTTTTTTAAGTTTCTTAAAGAATGACTTCTGAAAGGGACTGGTTAATTGATATTCTAAGCGATCCTCCACCTAAATATTCACAACAGTACCCTTGAAACCTATGTGGAAGAAAACGTTGTTTTTCTCAGTTGAAAAGTGTTTAGCTCTGACACTTTCTCCATTGTTTCTAAAGCAAAATATAGGCACGCCACTTTTTCAAAGAAACAACAACAAAATTAAACAGTTATCAAAAACAAATACATTAATTTTTAATTAATTCATGATTAGACATAGAGTTTAAATGGTACTTTTGTGAATCTAACATGAGATTAAATTTACAGTCTGTTAAACAAAGCATTTTAAAATATAAAGCCGAAACTTCTAATTAGATTGGGTAAATTTCTGTTGGCAACTTTGGAGCAGAAAAGTCCTCAAAAGAAGCATTTATTAAACAATTATTAGTTTAAAAAGAGGGGGGTTTCTAATGGCCTGTCCATTTTGTCCACCTAACTTGACTGTAAGAGAACAACAATATATGTTACTGTAATGGACAGCATAATTGAAAGTGTATTCCTATCCAGTGTGAAGAAGCCCATGCCAGTAAAGGGTCCAACTCTACGAAGCTTGCTAGCTGTATTCTTGTATCTGAAAAGTTATAAGACTTAAGTGACATCATGAAGGAGACTTTTTTATACATGCAGTTAGTGTTGTTACTCATTTTGGATGGTTTGTAGAAAAATTTAATGAAACTTCAAAGATTTCAGAACTGAATTATGCTAAATTTTTTATTTTATTAAACATAACATGAAAAATAAAAATCCAAACACGTTCCAAAAAACGATTCTTAAAACAAAATCGTTTTTTCAGTCGTTTTTTTGTCGTTTTTTGCATATAACGTCTGCTAGGGCTAAAATCGTATTAGTGTAAGTAAATCTACTCGCAACACTCTTGTTTCAAAGTAGGTTGATAATCCTGGTTAATGTTTACCATCTATTTTACATGCAGATCCATCATTGGATTATGAAATTTGAATAGATAGATTGATCCTAACACCGTTGAAATCACTACTAGTTCTAAATAGCCACCAAGCAAAAAAGTGAGCCAAGAGGCCGAATTCAAAGAATTTGAGCTGCGGCTTAAATTTCAGACCTGGTTTAAATTGGTTCCAATTATATTCAATGTCATATAACTTAAGCCGACCCTAAATTGAAACCGGTTTTTGACGGTATTTAGACACAGCTCAAATTTATTAACTTTGGACTTTGATTGGATTAGAGTCTAACAAACAGATAAAAGAATGGTGCCATAAGAAATCCCTCCTATCAGAGATACTTCTTGTAAAAAACTATGTAAAGCTTCTACCTCAACATCTCCCTGAAGGAAGCCTTTTCAAGGCCTTCCTCTTTGGTTTTCTCCATAAGTTGGTCCGTCATATTGTAAAGCTCTTCAATAACGTTTATGCCGGTTAGTAAAACCAAGGTAACTATTAGAGCTGGTATAAAACTGGCAAGATTGAAGAGATCACCTACTCAATTATATTCAATGTTATGTGTTGAACTCAGTAATAATGATTTTCTTAAAATATTACTCTGAGCCATTTTTAAGTGACCCTCAATGCAAATAGGGCAATGATCAATTTACAACAGCACCCTTTAAACCTTTGACTAAAAATCAATTTCAGAAATCTTAAATCTATCAAAAATCGCTTGGATTGTACCCTGTGTACAGAGTGAACTCAACTCAGCTGAACCCAAGGAGAATTGAATACAACTTAAGGAGGGGACATAAGGGTTTCCGTACACTTTGCTGTGACGTATTTGGACTGCTGAAGAACTGCTTTTTGCGTAACAACAATAATAAAGATTGTAAACAATAACACAAATGATAAACAGAGATCTGGCGCATCTCTGGCGTTAGATGAAGATTCACCTTATACTAACTCATGTTTGTTTACATTAGATCGACTGCCTTTATTATTGTTGTTCCGCAAAACTAGTTCTCCAGCAGTCCGAAAACGTCACAGCAAATTGTACGGAAACCCTATTGCCCCCTCCTTGTATTCAATTCTCCTTGGCTGAACCTATTTTTGTGTCTATTCACTTTATGGAATATTTTGACTAAAAGTTGATTTAATATTAGTTTTCTGCCAATTCTGAGAAATGCATATTAATATTTTCAAAACATAAAACAGCTTGCAAACAAAAAGTTGAACAACTAAAAGTATTTGTGCAGAATAATGAGAATAAGTCTGAAAACCTTGATTAGTCAAAGGTTTTAAAGGTTACCATTGTGAATCAGGTATTGTCATCTTTCCATGGAGGTTCACATGAAATTAAGCATTCAGAGCTGAAAACTTTAGAATGATGGATATCAAGATTAATGCTTAAACTCCTGGTTTTACTAAACCGGATATTACTTTAATACACATTCGATATCCAAGAAAGAAGTATAAAATTCAACAAATCAGCGTATCATGTTAAGATGTACACTTTAACTTTCAGGTGTTAATTATGTAATATCAATTGAGTTAAACATCGATAAAATAAATGTAAGTTTTGGATTAATGTTTAAAATGATGATAGTCCTAAAATGTGATAAAATATTTTTATTAATAGGTTCATATTAACATGATTAATTTAATATTTGCTTAAATGCTCTAAAAGCCGGCTTGTGAACAGCTGACTTTAATTCAATTGTATATTAGTTCAATCGATATAGCATTGTATCTGTAATTGTAACTTTTATACTCTGGGGATATCCAAAAATTAAAAATAAAATCAAAAGTGTGTATATTGGATATTCAGATTAAGCGATCAGGATTAAGGATATCTCATTCTAAAGTTTTCAGCTCAGTCCCTATAATATGACAGACAAAATCAGTACTTACCACTAAATCCTAGGTATGCAGCTGTAATTGAGTAAAACTGAGTTACAGAAAATAGTGCCAGAACAGTTAATTCTATTGCAGATCTCAGTGTATTATAATGAAGCAATATTTCTTCACATTCTTCGATCGTAATATTCTTCTTGAAGAGCAGAGCGGCAATTTTTACCCGTAAATCATTTACCCACAAGAAACATGAGACAAATAGTATTCCGTAATCAAGTATAAGATAAAGTAGTACAATAATTAGAGAAACTGAAAAGCAAATAGTCTCCAATAAAGTATTCAAATGCATTCCATCTGGAATTTCCATAACTGCTATCCCAGAACTGTAAATTATAGGATACACAATAGGGATAAGATAATTAATTCTACTCATCTTGCTTGTTCCAGTCAGTGTGTAAACTCCAAGGCTTTGTGCAGTGTATGAAAGCATCAGGGTTAGCACAGGTCCTGATACAAATCCAACAGATCGGAACAAGAATGAAACTACAGTTTTTAGATTAAGATCATCCATCAGATTGATCATGCTAAAATATAGATAGCCACTAAGGGGAAAAATGCGAAACAAATTTAGGAAAAGAAACATCTTGTTGGAAAGATCCATTCTTGCTTGACCATGTTTGTTATTTGCAACAGGAAGGACTCCAGCCTTTATAAAGATATTTAAAATTTGAGCTGAATCCATTTTCAGGTGTGTTCAGTAGCAAGTATGGAGGGAAAGTGGTCGTGTTTACTTATGAACCCAATATGTAAACATCCAATAATCATTATTCAGTACCTATTAAGTATATACACTTTAACCCCTAATAAAAACTAATATTGAAAAAAAGAGAACTGCACCATCAATTTAAAAAACATTCTACACATCACTAATTTAATTTATGAATGTCACTGAACTGAATTTTGTTGTAAAATTGCTGTACAAGGATGCATGGCACAAAGTATGATTCAAAAATATTATGGATAAACTTTATACCATTGGGATATCAGAGTAAAGTGATTACAGATGATGATCTAAAGTATTCATTTTTTGTGAAAACATTAGATAAGATAAGATATATAAGATATAGTTTATTGCTAAAAATACACATACAAGTTATAATGTTACAGGCAAAAAATCTGCAACTAATTTTACTAAATTTATGTAATTCTAGCAATTGGGTGGAGATTAGCTATTTGCTGTTTTGGGTATTATCCCCACCTAATTAATAGTAAAACGTTTAAAATTTCATGAATATTACTACGTTTTGAAAGCTTACAATAAGTCAGGGATTACTAGTTAAATTTAGATAGACCGAGGTGCAGCATAACAAAATAATTGATTTTCAGTTTTAAGTTTAGTACGTTCAACAGAATAAGATTAAGCATGTTCAAAAATCTACAAAGTTCTATATTCATTTTTTGCAAGAATAATTATTGCACTTTGAGATATAGGCGTCAGATAACATTTTAAATAAACTTTTTTTAAAGATACCTAACGAGGCACTTCTTTTTAAATCAAGTGGCAGTTTATTCCATCTCTTAAGAAGTGCATATGAGGGAAGATATTCTGATGAGCCTGTATTTAAAATGTCTATTTGATAGTTAAGAGATCTTTAAAAATTTCCGAGGTTTTCAAAAGTGTTGTTAAATGAGGAGGGCAGAAGGTTTTTCATGTATTTATACATAAATGTTGCTTGATTAAATTTAGTCAAATCAATTAGCTTAAGGATTTTAAGCTCAAAGAAAAGAGGATCAGTATGTGAAGCTGTTTTTGCATTTTCAATAATTCTGATTGCACTTTTTAGAAGCAAGCTAATTTTTTTCATTTCGGTACTTTTATTTTTCCCCCAGGCTGAAATTCTATATTCTACGAATGAGCGAAATAATGAGTTATACATAGTATGCTTAATGTTACTTGGAAGTAGATTTCTTACATTGGATAATATATGCAAACACTGCGCTAGATGCTTTGTTTTTAACGGCTTTAACATTAATAACATGATGCTGGCACGACAGGTTTCAAACCAATCCCTCTGCTTTATTTCCAAAAATATGGAGGTCGATTGATTTAGAGCTGTAAGAAACTAAATCTGCAAAATCGTCTTAAAGAAAAGTCGCCAAGATCTATTTAGATAGTTATGCAAGTTATATCTGTAAAAAAAAACTGTGTATCATGTGGATAAACTTAGTCTTTCCCTTATACTCCCTCACCTTCTCCTTACCTTTTTCCTGATTTATCATCATTCTTATGTTTAAAATGTACAATGAACATTGTTTTTATTTGCAATTCTCATTCGTTTATATTGGGCCAACCAATTAAAACAACCTACTCTGGTTAGGCGGGTCCAAACTACATAGTAAATTGTGTTTTTTTATTTGTATTATCTCGTGCTTTGTATTGTAGTTGAATAAAAATATGAAATCGTATCATAAGGATAGCCTGCTGTTTTAAACCTTATTTTCTTGAATGTAAAGTAAATAACTATTTTTCTGTATCATTACCGTGATGCAGGTTTTTCATCTCTAGGACTACATTTTTACGATTTTATCAATTCTCTTATAGTGCATTTTTTGGAATACCATTGTTCCTAATGTTATAAATCAGTCATGCAGGACAAGTGCAAATACAATTGGTTCAACGTAGAAAAGATTATTTAAAATTGTTATTGTTTGAACATTATGTTTTTTAGTTTGAGTTCAGATGAGTACAGATTGAGTGATGATAGAAGAGCTTTACCTTTTTATGATTCAGAACCTTATCTCCCTGACATAGAAGAAGAAGATGTTGACAATGACGATATTGAAGATGAAGAGAATAATGCACATGTTTATCCTTTCTCATTTCCATACAAAATCTCATGTCCATCCATCATTGATTTGCCATTAAACAAGACACTCTCTCCATCAGAAGCCAAGGTAGCAATCTTGTCATGCCCTTCTAGAACTATAACTTCTCCTTAAAGCCCTTTATTCCACTGGTCAACAGTAATTGGAAATTCATTGATTGTGACCATATTCCCATCTGATTTTATTATAAAAACATCTTTATTTACATTTATAGTAATACTTTGTTTCTTTTTACCGTAGCTATACAGTCCCCCTGGGCTAAAATCTATATTGCCTATAATGAGAACACAACCACAGCTTCAGACAAAGAATATTCATCAAATTCATCAACCTTCTCTCTATTGCAATGTCTAACCATGAACTTTACACGGTGTAGTAACAGTTCACCCAATCATGTTTCACCCAATAATGTTTTACCATGAGACACAGCAACTGTGCAGATGAAACTAAATCACTTAAAAATCAGTGATTTAATAAGTGTCTAGTAAAACTTATTGCTTTCTAACAACATCAAATACACTAAGTGTAGCTATAATGTCGTCTTCTTATTTCATTGTTTTCAGGTTATTACTTTATTTAAAACTAGCTGAAGGGCCCGGCGTTGCTTAAACAAAAAATTTCGAATTTGTTTAGCCTATGACACCCCAAGACCACCCATGAGTGTCCACAAAAAATTTCAGCCCAATCAGTCCAGCCGTTTGACCGGCTATACATTTATATATACGAATGTCTTGTTTTATTATATAGATTATATAGAGCGTCCCATATCATTTTAGATTATCTCTAATTTTTAACGTCAACATAAACGCATAATTCACAAAAAAAACTCAGCTTTTCAGTAAGAAAATTTTCATAAAAGCCTTATTTTATTTTTCAAAATGATTCATTCTGATTAAATTTTCTGATTAGTCCCGAAAATCGCAATTTAGACTCATTGACGGTCTAACATGATGTGGGACACCCTGTAGAATACATATGCACTGCAAACTCCTGTTCATTTCACAGTATGGGGCTGACTTTTTATCAGCCATGAAATTGCTGTACACTACAGCATAAATACAGTTGTGGTTGAATTACAAAATCCCAAAGAGATTTCATTAAAGAAATAAAGAAGACGACACTCATCTTTTCGAGAAGTATTATATATATATACAAGGTGTCTTACGAAAGATGACTTGTGATTGGTGAATAGTTTAAAATGTCTTCTTCCATGATTTGATAAGTTGTTTGATACTATATAAAGAGACTTATAACATTTTTTATGTGACAGTTATACTATAGTAAAATTGATTTCATAGTAAAATAGAGTCAAACATTTTTTTAAAGAAATAGACTGCAAAAAGTCTTTAAAATCTAATACAGTATGTGGAAGAAGACAATGAAAAATATTCACCAACTGTCATGTTTCGTGGGACACCCTGTAGCTCCTTTGCAGTATTCCAAATGCTCTAGTCAAACATTTTTAGTCTGTTGCTTGGCCGCGGAGAAGATTGGGAAAACGCGAAAATTTTAAATGTCGTCTTCATAATTGTTTTTATAACTATCTGAATTCCATATATTCCCTTCACGATATTTCATTGCTGCTAGTTTAAATTGTCATTTTTAATGTTCCAGGTTCCTATCATTGTGAACTTTTAGTTAATATTCAGTTAAATTCAGAGAATTTTCTTTTGTTAGTAATTTGCATATGAAATGTGAGAATTATACTCACGGAGATGCTGCAGTACGTATTAATTAAAAACCGAATAAATTTCGTATTTTGAAAATTAAGTATTTATGGATATTCGGCATATTTATTTATGGATACTCGGCATATTTATTTATGGATATTCGGCATATTCATTTATGGATATTCGGAATATTTAGGGAAACCTGACATGATCCAAGGGAAGGTTTATGGATGGACAGAATTTTTAAAAATTGCCTAAACAAAAAAAAATCGATAAACCCACATTTTTTTGTTAATGTTTATTTAAGAAGAGAAAATGCCGCAGGTAGATAAAATATTTAAAGTTCTTTCGAAGATCACATGCAGCCGTAGTACATTTGAATTTCCGAGCCGGGTCAACTTTTCCGGTCCCAGTTTGTATTGTATCGACCGGTCAGTGGGTAAATGAAGCAGACACTCAATAGGACTTGTCGGACCAACAAGGTTGACGCGGTCAGACTTTAGGTTGAATTTACTTTTACTTGAGGGTCAGAGCCTCACAGAAATGGGTGAGATAAGTGCGAATATATTCCTGAGTTTATACAAAAGTAACCCAGTTTAAGAAAGTTTTAAACTTTATCAGAAAAAAAAGTTAAGAATGAGATGTCTATAGCGGTTGAAAAAGTTAAGAATAAGATGTATATAGCGGTTGAAAAAATATGCAAAAAATAATTTCTGACAGACCCTTTAGGCTTAAAGTGCGTCATAATAATTCACCAAATCCATATTTTATAATACTTATTTTATCAGCAACATTTTTATCTTTCAAATTTACCACTGATGAATCTTTTATCAGGTTTATTTAAGGAAAAATTTAATTGATTTTTTTTGATTTTTCTAAACATTAAATCCATAAGTACAAAAAAATTTTTATTTTCATTTCTGATGAAATGTCACTAAGCAGATTAACGATATAATGATATAAATGTTAGAATAATATTTTGTAAATATCAAAATAATTTTGATAATTGTTCAAATTATTAGATAATGTTGGATTCTTTAGCTTTCTCCACTAGTTGATCAATAGTATCAGTTTCACTGGTGAACTCAGTTATCTGAAATAAATAAATTGATTTGAAGTGACCCTCCATGTAAAGACATGGTAATCCCCGATTTACAACGGTACCCTTGAAAGCCTTGTTCACGGGGAGCCGCAGTACATTTGAATTTCCGAGCCGTGTCAACCTTTCCGGTCCCAGTTTGTTCTGTACCTATCTCTATGGACAGGACTAGCCGGTGCAACAAGGTTGACGCGGTCAGGCTTTTATGCTTCACATAGGTTGAATTTACTTTTTCCAAAGGGGCAGATTTGCGTGTGTTTAATCAAGTATGAATTATATATCAATGTTTTTGTTTCTACAAATTGTTTATTTTCATTTGCGGGTTTTTTGCAAAATTGACTTGCGCATTATTGCTTATATAAAGCAATGGAGGGAAAAACTCACAGAAATCAAAATTAAAAGGTAAGGTTGGAAATCGGGCATTGCCCATGCCCATGTATGGAGGACCACTTTCTTGAAACCATCTTTATAAAAAAATCTTTTTATTTGATAAGCGGAATTTATTCCTTTTCAATGATTTTACATTTCTACTTTGTATTTCTTTAATTGCAGTTTTCTATATTATCCTTTATTTCTATAGTTCAACCAATTTTCTCCCAATTGCACTGATTACTAAATATTATTTATATTTATAAAGGAATTGAGTTTTTAACAAAAACTCTAGTTTTCTAATGTTGATATCTTTGGAACCCAATGTCGTAGACCTTAGATATTTCAAACTATGAAATCTGTTAGATCAGATAATCTTAGTTTGAAAGATTTCACACAAAGTTTACACCATCAGGTTGCAAAGCTAACTTGGGATCAGAAAAGTTTAGTTTGTGCCAAAGATTCAATTTGTTTATTTATTTATTTATTTATCTATTTATAAATATTATTAAATATCAATAAATTTTATAATTTCACCAAGAAAAAAATATGATAATTAAAAGTGCTTTGATTAAAAAAAAATTCAAAATATTTATTTTTAGAATTATAATTATTTTAAGAATAAATTACCGAATCTTCATCTGTTCCACCTCCACTTATCTTCTCGATAACCTTGTCAACATCTATATTCCAAGCCTGAAATAGGAACAAAATACAGTGAGACTCATAAAACTGTAGAAAAGGAAAACCAAAATTTCTGCAAAGCAATTTTCTAATCCTTATATCTTTGTAACTTGATGTTGTAAAACTTTGATATTTAAAACTTAGACTATTTAATCTAACAGCTAACAGAATTCATAGTTTAAAATATTTTAGGTCTACGAAATTGTGTTGCAAAGATAAAGGGATTAGAAAATCAGAATTTGTGAAAAAAAGACTCGATTCCTAAATTCCTATATATGTTTTTAATGTAAAAATAGTTTCACCAATAGCTTGAAAATTATTTCTTGAAATGGGACCGTATAGTGTATACATGTACTATTGCAAGTTAACAAAAAATATAAGATTCGAGCGTTACAGAGATCGATTAACACCTATAATATGCGATATTTTCCACAGCATGTTCTATTGTGTACTAGTACTGTACACGACCAATCAGGAGACATCTGTATTCAGGGATATTTAAGAATCCTTTGAATAAGAAAAGAAAAATCTTTAAAAATAGACAATATTCATAAACGTTATGATTTATGTTTAAATTTGGAGTATTTTATTTAAAAGTTGTAAAACTTAATCCCTGAATGCAACAAGGGCGTGAGATGTCAGTCAAAAACATTACATGGAACCGTAGCATGGCGTGCCGGTACACTATAGGCCTGCTCAGGCTATCCAGGTAGAGTGTATGAGCAGTCTGTGGTTGAAGCGATTGAAGAATTTTTTTCTTACCTTCTCCTTCCCATAATCACAATTGGTCTGATCAATTTTATCAAAATCATGTGCGTACTTAGACTCTACAGAATCCATCAACTGAAAAAGAGTTTTTTTAAAAATAATTTTTTGTTATTTTTTCTTGTTTTCTTAGTTTTGATTCTTCGTTGTGTAACCCCAAAAACTTGTTTTTTTTTTCAGCACAAGGATCAAATTCATCATTATGGTCCGATATCAATTTCGATTGATGGAAACTTTTTGCTGGTATAAAGAACAGTTCTGACAGCTTGAAGTTTTGCCATATTTGTTTGTTTTTATTGATATTCACAAAACTTTATCTATGTATTCACATTCACAGGTTTATCTATTTATTCAAATTCACAGCTTTTAACATATTGAAATAGTTCAGATTACAAATAAGCGGACTTGATATGATAATAAAAAAAATGTTAAGACAATTTTTGAAAAAAATCTTGTTTTTTTTTCATATTTGTTTCATTGAATTTGCTGAAAATGTTGGAAATGCATGGCAAGACCTGGGCACGTTTGGAATTTTTTCTACTGAGGCCGAATTTAAGGAATTTGAGCCGCGGCTCAAATATGGTTGGTTCCACTTTAAATTGTATTCAATGTTTCAAGATTTAAGCCGGACGCTCAATTGAAACCGGTTTTTGGTGGATTTGAGACTCGGCTCAATTTCATTAAAATCGGACTCCGGTCATTTACATTTTTGTTAAAGAAAGTAACAGAATTAATCCAGAAGTTTAACTAATAACTAGCTTTTTTCGAATTTTTATTTATATTTGCATTTTTAATGTTTCCTAAAATCAAAATCGAAAAATAAAAAGAAATGACATTTGTGAACTGAACCAAGACAAAACTGCTTGTTATAAAATAATTTTACCCAAAGAAATCTTTAAATGATATGATTCTATTGGAAATTATAATTTCAAAATATCCAAAAATTGTAAATTTCCAACGGAACATTTTTATAAAACACCCTGTACAAATATATATAAAAAAAATCTGTAGGCTGAAACAGGTCTAAATTACTAAAGCAAGTTCTGGTTTAGTGAACGTAAAAAACTAATTTTAGAACAAAGAAAATTCTAGAAAAATTGCAGTTGCCAAAAAGAAAGAGAAACAAAACACAAAGAAACATTTCTTGAGGAGATACCGGATGTACATTGGAGGGGGGAGGTACCCGATGTACATTGGAGAGGGGAAGGAGATACCGGATGTACATTGGAGGGGGGAGGTACCCGATGTACATTGGAGAGGGGAAGGAGATACCGGATGTACACTGGAGAGGGGAAGGAGATACCAGATGTACATTGGAGGGGGAAGGGAGATACCGGATGTACATTGGAGGGGGGAGGTACCCGATGTACATTGGAGAGGGGAAGGAGATACCGGATGTACACTGGAGGGGGGAGGAGATACCGGATGTACACTGGAGGGTGGAGGAGATACCGGAAGTACATTGTAGGGGGGAGGGCAAGGCAAATTAGGATACTTTATAGTTAATTTTTAGGTATTCAATTTGTTAAAATATATAAATCTTCTACGCAATTTTAGAAAAAGAATTAGAGAGGAAACCATAACTGTTAATTACTTCGTTGAAGTTAGTATTAGAGGTGTGAGGGCGCGGATTTGAGATAAGAAAGGAGAGCTGCTTCAATTACTCGTTGCCTCTTGGTCTTTTTGACCAAAAATGTGCGTGAAATGCCTATTCTGAAATCTAAAAAAGATTCACTAAAAGTTTTGTTGAATTGGAATAAACAGTTTTTAGTTAAACTATTTACTATACGTCCAATAGTGAACCTGTCAAACTCTCATTTTCAAACCTGTTTTTCCACTTTTAGCATCGACATTTTTTGCCTTTTTTTTTAAAAAAACCTATAATAACTGAAAACTATTCGTGATCTAATAAATAAATGCAAAAAATACGGGCAGAGGCCCAACTAGGAAGTTATTCAAGGGGGCTGAAAATAAAAATTAGTAATAAATATTTTTTCTTTAAATAATTAAATAAAATTGTCTTGTATTGNGACATGTTCAGTATAAAATGTAAGACTAACCTGACATGTTCAGTATAAAATGTAAGACTAACCTGACATGTTCAGTATAAAATGTAAGACTAACCTGACATGTTCAGTATAAAATGTAAGACTAACCTGACATGTTCAGTATAAAATGTAAGACTAACCTGACATGTTCAGTATAAAATGTAAGACTAACCTGACATGTTCAGTATAAAATGTAAGACTAACCTGACATGTTCAATATAAAATGTAGGAATAACCTGACAAGTTCAGTATAAAATGTAAGACTAACCAGACATGTTCAGTATAAAATGTAAGACTAACCTGACATTTGCCTCACATACAGTATAAAACGAAAGTGTACTGCACTAACCTGACATGTACAGTATAAAATGAAAGTGTATTACACTAACCTGACATGTACAGAGCATTCCATAATTATCATAATCTGTATCAGTCACAACATAGCTAGCGGAACCAATAGCATCTTTAAAGATAATAATTTTTAGAATTTTGGTTATTTCAAGACAATTAAAGATGTTTTGCATGGGTCGTTTTTAATCTATTTCTTTATTTTTGTTGTGATTTATTTTACCCGTGTACATGGCAAAATACAAATACTTTTTTTGTTAAATACCGATTAAAAAAATTTGATTTCAAAACTAAATCTTTAATGAGAGATCAATAAAACCTTCCTGATTTTTGAATGTCAAATCTAACATGGTGGACATTTGTGAAAGAAGAAGACAATTTTAGAATAATTTTCTGTTTATCTGGGTCCATTTTTTAGTGATCCAGGATCTGAATTCGTATCAAAACGTATTTAGGAGCACTGGATTTGGCACACACAATTTCACACCGTTCTTCCCATTGAATAATCGATCATTTGATACTTTGCATCCTAACACAACACTATACTTTTGGAGAGTGATTTAAAAACAACTTTTGACACTGTGTGCCAAATTGAAACTTCTTTAATTGCGCTTGTTATTTTACAATGATGTTATCTTTAATCATAACTATAGCTTTCCGGTAAAAAAGGAATCTAGAGGGAAAGATCATAAAATATATTTTTGAATTGAAAAAAAATATAATTTTTGTTAAACTTTCTGCCAAAAATCCGATTCATTTAGTACTTTAGCATACATGATGGTGTATAAATATACATTCCGTCATAATACCATAAAGATAGGAGCTAAAAAAGAGCACATTAATTTAATAGATATTTAATGTTATGCTTACTTAGTGGAAATCTAGCAACCATCTTTGCAGGCTCAGATTCCTGTGGAGCAAATAGTTTACCAGTATACCTAAATAGTTAATTTTCAACAATATCTGTCAAATAGTTTACCAGTATACCTAAATAGTTAATTTTCAACAATATCTGTTAAATAAATTGAGCTTAGTCTTTGGTTATTAATTTGTTAACGTTCCATATGATTTAGGCACTCTTTTATATGGGTATTATAGTTCATTGTAATTGATATTTGTTTAATTAAGTATAAGGTGTTAATTTTAACGATAACAAGTTTAACCTAGTGTTTGATTGTTCATATATTAAAGTTTATTGCAATATGTTAAATTAAAATATATTTTTTTACATGAATTAAGAAAGATGATTCTATTATTTAATTTTTTTTCTTTTAAAAATTTGACTAAAAGTATGATAGTGTGGTGCATGCTTAGATGCCCTAGGGGGTTAAATTATGCAGGACAAAATTACAAAAACAATTTCAAAGAGATTTAATTTCAGTGCTAAATTAGAACATGCATTCAAATTTTTTTATTTTATTCTCTTTCATTTTATCAAGTTCTATCCAGGTATATTCGATTCAATTCTATTCTATTTTATTTTAATATATTTTATTCTATTTTCGTCGGCTTTTAGTGTCGTAAAACTTAAGTTTTGGAAAAAAGTCACTAAATTCACTAAAGCTTTAATTGCAGTCTTTAAAACTACATCGCAGATGTTTATAGCATTAGTTTAAAAGGTGTATTTGGCAAAATGCTGATAGATTTTTTTGCATGAGAGCGTGCACACTTTGCATTACTTCGATTTTACTTTGTTTTTCTTTTTTTTCTGTTTTGTTATAGTTATATAACAATAAATGTTTCCTAATTTTCCTCTCCAACAAGTTATGTACATCATCATGTTAGGATCCTTTCTGTTTTGTTATATTTATATAACATTAAATATTAAATGTTCCTAATTTTTCTCTCAAACAAGTTATGTACATAGGCATGTTAGGATCTTTTCTGTTTTGTTATAGTTATATAATATTAAATGTTTCCTAATTTTTCTCTCAAACAAGTCATGTACATAAGCATATTAGGATCTTTTCTGTTTTGTTATAGTTATATAATATTTAATGTTTCCTAATTTTCCTCTCAAACAAGTTATGTACATAATCATGTTAGGATCTTTTCTGTTTTGGTATAGAGTTTTATTATATTAAATGTTTCCTAATCTTCCACTCAAACAAGTTATGTACATCATCATGTTAGGATCTTTTCTGTTTTGTTATAGAGTTTTATAATATTAAATGTTTCCTCATTTTTCTCTCAAACAAGTTATGTACATAATCATGTTTATAGGATCTTTTCTGTTTTCTTATAGTTATATAATATTAAATGTTTTCTAATCTTTCTCTCAGACAAGTTATGTACATCATCATGCATAATTGTAAGAAAGAACTTACTTATATTGATGATCTACTCCAATAGCCTCTTTAAAGGGTAGCTGTCTGATCTAAATATATTCAGTTATAGAACCTAAAAACTTTATATATGAAATATACTGATATATACATGTATAGGGCACTTTATAAAAAAACTCAGAAATAATAAATTTATGAATCAATTGTATAATTGAATAGTTAACTTGTAAACTAAAATGATTAAATCAATTGTATAATTGAATGGTTAACTTGTAAACGTAATAATTAATCAATTTAACAATTAAATAGATTGAATAGATAGAATTTATAGGTATTTTTTGCCCAAGTCAAATTTAGTTTTTATTATCTTTAGAATAACAAGTCGAGAAGTTTAAACCTGATAATGTGTTAAAAATGAGACGTCACCNGGCCTTAATTTGGGTTTTATATATGAATTAGACATCATCATACCTGTTCTACAGATTTAAACCCTAGATTATCAGTTTTAAACTCGTAAGTAAGACAAGAACTCTTTGTATCAAACTTCTGAATCACATACCATACTCCGCTGGAAAACTAAAACAAGAAAATAAAAAAAATTATACTTTTGTTTCAATGACATACCCCAATCCGCTGATTAAATAAAGAACAAAATCTAAAATCTAAAAAATTCTCAAAGAAATAGATATTTTGCCATAAGCTTTTCTAATCCTAATAGTTTTGCAACCTGATGTTGTAAACCTTTGATATTTCAAAATTAGACTATTTGATCTACCAAAATTCAAAGCTTAAAATAATTGCGGACATACAACATTGGGCCGCAAAGAGTTGGGCTGCAAAGTAAACTCCTCTAAAAAATGTATTCTGTGGCCGAATTTAATGAATTTAGGCCACATCTCAAATCCCTCATACAACACCAGTTTTAATTGACCGCCGACTTAAAGCTTGAAAAAATCAATACAAATTTAAGTGGAACCAATCATATTTAAGCCGCGACTTAAATTTAAACCGCGGCTCAAATTCTTTAAATTCGGCCTCTGAAAAAATTACCGAAATTAATGATTATTACCTTAGTCCAATCAAACTGTTTCATTGGAGTGAAGTCAGGGCATTTCCCCGGGTATATCTCATGAGAGAAAACTGCTGGCAGAAGCAGGAAGGAAAATAGATGAACTTTGCCCATCCTATAGTATTTTTATATAATAAAACTCTTAGCTCCTTTATATATATGTATACATATATGTTTACTCAAAATATAAATAAAGTACATCCTATAGTATTTTTATAAAATAAAACTCTTAGTTCCTTTTTATATGTATACATATATGTTCACTCAAAATATAAATAAAGTACATCCTATAGTACTTTTATATAATAAAACTCTTAGCTCCTTTATATATATGTATACAATATACATATATGTTTACTGAAAATATAAAGAAAGTACATCCTATAGTACTTTTATATAATAAAACTCTTTGCTCCTTTATATATATGTATACATATATGTTCACTCAAAATATAAAGAAAGTACATCCTATAGTATTTTATATAATAAAACTTTTCGCTGCTTTATATATATATACATATATGTTCACTCAAAATATAAATAAAGTACATCCTATAGTATTTTTGTATAATAAAACTCTTAGCTCTTTTATATATGTATACATATATGTTTACTGAAAATATAAAGAAAGTACATCCTATAGTATTTTATATAATAAAACTCTTAGCTCCTTTATATATATGTATACATATATGTTTACTGAAAATATAAAGAAAGTACATCCTATAGTATTTTTATATAATAAAACTCTTAGCTCCTTTATATATATGTATACATATATGTTTACTGAAAATATAAAGAAAGTACATCCTATAGTATTTTATATAATTAAACTCTTAGCTCCTTTATATATATGTATACATATATGTTCACTCAAAATATAGATAAAGTACATCCTATAGTATTTTATATAATAAAACTCTTAGTTCCTTTATATATATATACATATATGTTTACTGAAAATATAAATAAAGTACATCCTATAGTATTTTTATAAAATAAAACTCTTAGTTCCTTTATATATATGTATACATATATGTTCACTCAAAATATAAATAAAGTACATCCTATAGTATTTTATATAATAAAACTCTTCGCTGCTTTATATCTATATAATAAACCAAGACATTCGTATATAGCCGGCCAAACGGCTGGACCGAATGGGCTGATTTTTTTTGTTGACACTTATGGGTGCCGGGAGGTGTTATAGGCTAAAAAAATCGAAAATAATTTTTTTCAACATTTTTTTTTCCATGGGCAACGCCGGGCCCTTCTCAGCTAGTATGTGTATATATGTCTACTCAAAATATAAAGAAAGTACTTAAAGTATTATTATATAATAAAACTTTTTGCTTCTTTATATATATATACATATATGTATATATATATATATATATAAAGCACAGACCTTACACAGCATATTTGGGAGCTGAAGAGCATTAACAAAAATGTTGATATTAAAAGGTCTATAGTTGCAAGTGCATCATATAATCCTTGTTCACAGAAATGAAATCTTTGTGCAATGGAAAAAAAAACTTTAATCTTGACTTCGGAAGATCAACATCCGCTGAATAAAAGATAGGAATTAATAAAATTCCTATCTTTCATCTCTCAGATTAATCTATTGTATATCTTGTTTATGTTAAATATGTGAAATTGTGACTGAATGTGATATTTTTAATGATACTGTAGCCTTGTATCTGTATTTTAAGCCCATGTAATAAAACTAGTGCGCCAGTCTCTCCGAATAACCTTTGTGTTACAAACAAACACGAGCGGCTCTATCTTCTCAACCCGATATTACTACTACAAATGGCTTAGGTTTTTTAGACGTTCTACCATAGGTAGAACCATAGTCACGCTATGGTTACGCTTTACCAGAGTAGTGTAGATAGATAGATACGATCTATAGTTGTACCTATGGTAACATGAATAAGAAATCGGCCTAAAGTTTTACACATTACTAGCTATTTATTGAGACATAAGGTGACAGGTTAAATAGGGTGACCTGCGTAGCGGGCACCAAACTAGTACATAAACAGAGCGTCTCATATAATATTAGACTATCTCAAAGCTTTAACGACAAAATTAACACATAATACTCAAAAAACCTAATATTTTCTGCAAGACAATATTAATACTAGCCTTATTTAACTTTTCAAAATGATTCAGTCTTCTGAACTGTTCTTAATAGTCCTGACAATCCTAATTGAGATCCAATGACGATCTAATATGATGTGGGACACCCTGTATATAATTACTAGTTTAATGAACGATAGTGTTAATCCTTTATTTGGTTACAAGATATACAAAAAAAAGATGATAACAGTTATTAGCAGGAATATAGATAAGGTATCAGGTTTCCCTGATATAGTACTTATTGGTTATTCATTACACCCATTTAATTTTGTTAAAATGCATCGTAATTTTGAAACTTCGCAATCATGGTGCTGATGAATGACAAACATTAAACTGCAGTGTCCAGCAATAAACAATCTTAATAAACAATAGAAAATGTTCTAGGCTTATTTTAAGAATACATTATGTTTTAATTTGAAGCTGATTCTTTAAATATAAATATATATAACATGAAACACGGTGTTCAGCAATAACTTAACTTAAAGAACATGTTCTAAACTTTTTTAAGAAGATATACATATGTATATATATATTTGGTTAGCTATAGCTGGCCAAACGAATGGACCAAATTGGCTGACATTGAGAAACCCGGGGGTAACGTGTGGACGGACTAAAAGATCAATTTATTTTTCAAAAAGCGAAAAAAATATTAAAAAATCGATTTTTTAAAAATTTCTATTTTTTTATTCGAAAATTTTGATTCATTTGTTTTTAAAATTCCTCGGGCAACCCAGGGCACTTCTACTAGTATAATATAAAGTTTCATATTGAGGCAAATTCACAAAATACACTTATTGATTCCTAAAATGTTGAGAATGTAAGCGGGATTTTAAGTATGCAAAAGAGAATGTTCGATTCTTAACCGTACCCTTTTGACAGCTTAATCTAATCAATATACTGTCGTTTTTTCATGTTTAAAAGTGTTTAATTCTGACATTTCCTATAAGTTTTCCTGCAATAATAGAAACGTTCACGGAGCAAGACACTTTCGTAGAGAAATCATATTTAAATTAATCTGTTTTCTAAATTACAAATAATGATATATATACTTTATCAGACACAGCTTTTAAGGACATTGTCAATTGTGTCCGGAGGATAACATCAAATTTCGCTCACAGTCCCTTTAAATGTTCTGTATTCTGAATTTTCATTTCATGTATAAGTAAGGGTGGAACAATTTGGCACTTTTTTGATAAATGTTAAAATACTTTCAGCACCAAGCCAAAAAATCAAAACAAAATTGTAAAGTTTTTGTTTCCTACTTTTAAATTTATCCAACCCATCACGTTTTTGTAAATATTAAGTCACTGATAGTGCAAGTAAAAATATATATATTTTTTTCAAAATATCTCGATATGGGTACCAAAAAATCCGTCTTGAAACACTGAATTTAAAAATGTTGAATTCATAAAAATCGGTAAAAAATTGAATAATCTATATGCAAAAACCAACTTTTTAGGGAAAATTTGCCCGAGTCCTACAAAAATATAAATATTTGTGGCCCTAGATCAACCATTTATCACAATTTCAAAAACCTAACATTTGGGCAATATTCTATGGTTCGAAGAGAAACTTTAATTACCTATATCGACATTTTTCGAAAAAATTGAAAAATCGACCTCCCAAAGTGATTGTTGATTTTCAGCAAAAAAAATTTAGTATGTTTTTTTATAAGTTTAATTTAACAATTTTGCTGTGTGTTGGTAAGTTTTGAAAAAAAAATCACATTTTCCCAGGGTTAGCATATAAGTTCATTACAATATAGTCTAATTAACAAGAACAAAAGATATTGGTTACAATTTCCAGAATTAGTACACACATTTAACATTATTGACAAAATATGACAAAAGTAAACTCTGTACAAGGATAAAAGGGGAACTTAAAGGAAATAATGTTTTATGGAATTTTGACAATTTCTATCATGGTAAGTGTAATTATGGTAAACGTAATTCTGGTTAAAACTGGGGTGTATTTATTTATCATGTGCTACACTAAAACCTTAGAGTCATCAATTTCAAATAAGACACATACCCCCCCCCCCTTCCATATCACATTCCACTTGAAGCCTACCCCAATTCATCCATGGTCCTCACACTCCACCCCCCCCCCATCCCTCCTTGACCACGCAGAATTTATAATTTACAACCTGTTAATGGTTTCACTGGTTTCTCCAGACTGATTTAGATTCAGATTTAAAACCAGATCTGAACACTTACACAGTATAGAGATCTACCTGAAATAAGAACACTCCACAGTAGAGAAATCTACCTGCAATGAAAACACTCTACAGTAGAAAATCTACCATAAATAAGAACATTCAACAGTAGAGATATCTATTTGAAATAAGAACATTCAACAGGAGGAAATATGAGTAGATTCCTGAACTGAGTAAACATGAATCTAAAATCATCCAACCAAATCTTACCAACCAAGTTAAATCCAAAACATTTTTTGTTTTTTTTTCATTTGACAAATGTTTTTATTTCTGGTTGAACAAAACACACCAATACAAGTGCATCTCGTTTCCTAAAAAAAAAAGGCGACTTAATTTCATTAAAAAGGGCACAGGTCCACACAGCTTTAACCTTAGAATTAACGATCGTTAACGAAAGGACGAATTTTATTAAAAAAACCGATCGTTTTTAAACGATAAAAAAAGATCATTTTTAAAACGTTTTCGATTTTTTGTCATCGTTTTCATAACGAAACGATCATTTAAAAAAATGAAAACGTTAACATTAAATAGTTATTAGCAGGAATATAGATAGGGTATCAGATTTCCCTGATATATGACTCGGTGATATTTATTACAACCCTTTTACCTTTGAATTACCAGAAATTAAGGATTTTCATTTTGAAAAATAATTATTTTAATTTTACTTATTATAAGGCAGAGACGTACAGGGTGTCCTAAAACACATAGGAATTGAGAAACGACTTGAGAGTCGTCTTTGATTTCTGATTTTGAATGCATGGCAAAGAAAGTATAAAAATGAGGCTGTACGTCTTACGAGATTTTCATTAAGTGGTATACCTTTCTCGTGTTGTAAAAATTTATGAAGATATTAGATATTAAGAGGATATAAAAGTCGTCACTTACTTCCCATGTTTATTGGGACACTAGCTGTAGAAGACTTAAAGGGACAGACCGGCTATGTAAGGTAGTAAAATTGAGTATGCAGTGTTGTGGACAAATTCTTCAGGATTCATCTTAAAGATATAAAACTTTTCCACGATGTATTATTACAGAGTTTGAGCGCAAAGTCGACGTTCAAAATCATGAATTTACGTTTTCAGACTCGTTTTTTAGTTAATAAATAACGACGACAAAAAAATATTGTAAAAATTCAATATTAAACTAATATGATGTTTAGAAACATATTTGTCAAAAGAAAGGAATTGAGTCTTTGCCACAGACTCAAATTTTCGAATGCCAATATCTTAGCAACCTGATGATGTAAACCTTTGATATTTCATACTAAGATTGTTTTGTCTAAAAACAATCATAGTTTTAAATATCTAAGGTTTACGACTTTGGGTTGCAAAGATATAAGGATTAGAAAATCAAAGATTGTGACAAAGACTCAATTCCTTTGTCATTCAAATGGAAGTTAGAATTAATTATTTCCTTTTTCATCATTATATTGAATTTCTTATTTTCTATGAATTTGTTCGCAGATTTCTTCAAATTCTTCAAATGTTGTCTTTTTAATAAAAATTCCAGAACATCTACAGAAAATCTTTGTGATTAAAGAGAAATTATAGAAACTAATAATTGAATAAGATTACTTATTTACGATGATAAGAGATAACTTTTATTTGTTCAACCTGTTCCTAAACAACTGATTAGTTTATTGAAGAATTGTGTTTAGAATTTTTGACGCCGTTATTTTATAATTAAAAAAACAATTCTGAAAACGTATCCACCCAAAAGTACGATTTTGAGCGTCGACTTTGCGCTCAAACTCAGGATTTACAGATCTTTAAAAAGTTTTATATCTCTCAAATATAAATGAATCCTAAAGAATTTGTCCACAACATAGCATACTCAGTTTAACTACTTTACATAGCCGGTTTGTCCCTTTAAATCATCTAACAATTTAGAAAAAAAGATTGGTTATCATATAAAGGTTCAAAAGGTAATGTTTGACATATGAACCCCTGTAAACGGAGGATTATTTGAAATTACTTAAACAGTATCTTCAAGTAAATATAAAATTAAACCTTGTAAATGTTCTCTGAGCGGAAAACTTTAGAAACGGTTAATTAATCTGGAGATTAATAACACGAGTAGAACAAGCATTATTTAATCTGGAGATTAAGAAAAAGAGGAGATCAAGTATTTATCTCGATATCCACTATTCTAAAGTTTTCAGCTTTGGACAAACGGCAATAATTTGAGGTTTTAGTTTAATAACGATTCAAAATAATGAGCTCTGTTAATTATGTGATTTCTTGATTCTGTATCCAATCCATTAATAACCCTTCTGTAAGAGAGCAATTTTAAGTAACTTTTGAAAACTTTCTACTTCAATATTTGTATTTTTTACAAAAGTGACTTCGCTTTTTTTGCTTAAGAAACAAAGAAAATATTATCAGCATTAATTACTTTTTATGCCCGAAGATTATTTTTCGACACCATTAATCAAAATAAGGTTTTCAAGGGTACCGTTGTGAATCAAGCATAAAGCAATTTTTTTTGAAAGAAAAGGTCACTTTACACTTACAACGACAGGTGAAACCTTTACAGTTCTTTAACATGTAGAAGCGTACTTAAAAGAGAAGAGGAAAATTAAATTTGATGAAATAAACAAATATTAAAAATTTGAATCGAAAATACTGAAAACTTTAATCATATTTTATTCCAACATGGCTTACTACAGGGTGTCCCAATATGGTTTACTACAGGGTGTCCCAATATGGTTTACTACAGAGGGTGTCCCAATATGGTTTACTACAAGGTGTCCCAATATAGTTTACTGCATGGTGTCCCAATATGGTTTACTACAGAGGGTGTCCTAACCTTAAATAATAATAAAAAATACTAACCGTCAAAATTTAAAAAAAAATTGCCCTTTTGTCGCATTTTTTGACTCTTTGTCGTTTGACCCTGTGTCGTTTGACCCTTTGTCGCGTTTTTGACCCCTTGTCGTTTGACCCTGTGTCTTTGACCCTGTGTCTTTTGACCCTGTGTCTTTTGACCCTGTGTCGTTTGACCCTTTGTCGTTTGACCCTGGGTCGTTTGACCCTTTGTCGGTGAATCTCAAAATCATATTTCAATTTTCAAGTTTCATCCATTTTTATTTGAACACCCTGTATTTGTAATTAAATCTAGAATAAAAAACGTTATTTAACTTTTCATTTAAACACAAATTTAAATAGTACGTTTAACAGATAAATACATACATCTATATATCTGTATATAAAGTTGTGATTTTTGTTAATTATTTGTATTGTAATAAATACAGAGGCCCCATTGTAAACCTAGATAAATTACGTTGTACATTGTCCATTAAGGGTGATCAATATTGTAATTGAGTCAACCGCCCACCAGAGGTCGCTGGGTTTTCACCTAAGAAAAATATTGCAATTAAAAAAAATTTTCAAAATCGTCCAGAAGGTTGCGATTTGACGATTTAATATCGGAGAATTCACCGTAAGGCCACAAAAAAAAATTTATTTTTTATTTCCATGTTATACATCATTTTCTTGGAAATTTAATGCCGAATTCAAATTTTAAAAAATTGAAAATTGAAAATTGAATTTAGTATCCTTCTTTGGCCATAACTATTTAGATTTTAGTATTTTAAAAAATGGTTTTCGAATCTGAATTCAGCATGAAAACTTCAAGAAAATTATATGTATCATATTTATTTCTAAAAAAATATTTTTTTTAGGCCTGACGGCGATTTCTCCAATAATAAATCGTCAATTCGCAACCCTATGGACGATTTTTAATTTTTTTTTTTATTACAATATTTTTTATATAGTAAAAACGCAGCTACCTCAAGTGGGCGGTTAGCTGATTTCTAAAAAAGTCACAAATCAATCTCCCCTATTGTCCATATAACTAAATGTGCCCACTAGTATAGATATACATAAAGCTATCATACCCATATTGTGATTGCTTAACTACGTTATATATAATAGCGAATAACTTGTGATTACTCAGTTAGGACCTAGTTCTAATCTAACATGAAGAAATATACTCAGATGATATTTAGACCCACCTTTGATTGCTGCGAGAAAGTAGTAGTGTCCTTGTTCTAAACGAATAAGTTGAAGATTGTGCCCATTGGTTTGGCATTGATTCATTTTAGTGCTTGTGTCAGTGTTGACATTGATAGCTGATCGTGCCCATTGGTTTGGCACTGATTCATTTTAGTGCTTGTGTCCGTGTTGACATTGATAGCTGATCGTGCCCATTGGTTTGGCACTGATTCATTTTAGTGCTTGTGTCCGTGTTGACATTGATAGCTGATCGTGCCCATTGGTTTGGCACTGATTCATTTTAGTGCTTGTGTCAGTGTTGACATTGATAGCTGGTCGTGCCCTTTGGTTTGGCATTGATTCATTTTAGTGCTTGTGTCCGTGGAGAGACATTTACAAGCTCGTGTCCTTGTGGACCTTGATAACTGATGAGATTGTGTCCGGGTTAAGCATTGATAGCTAAGTGAACCTGGATTGTACCAGGATAGATACGGGTTCGAGAATCGTTTATGGAGTAGAGCATTTACTACAGTATGTCTTATCATAACAAGAATGAACCCCTTGACCAATTTGCCTCAAATTTTGATTGAGGAACTCGGGAGAACCACGGGAATGTGTTAAGCTTTGAGATTCTAAAATGATTAAGGCAACATTTACAGGGAAAAATGGCTAAAAATCTTTATTCAAAAATGCTGCTAAAATATTTATTTCATTAGATTTTTGAAAAAAAACTTTTAAATATTTTTTTAATTTAGATCAATTGTGTTTTTTTTTTTATTTAATTAGACATCTAATGATTAATCAACCACCCATTTTCTAGTTCATCCAATGATTAATGAACCACCCATTTTCTAAAGCATCCAATAATTCATCCACCAGCACATTTTCTAGTTTATCAAATGATTCATCCTCTAGCACATTATCTAATTCATCCAATGATTCATCCACCAACACATTTTCTAGTTCATCCAATGATTCATCCACTAGCACATTATCTAGTTCATCCAATGATTCATCCTCTAGCACATTTTCTAGTTCATCCAATGATTCATCCACCAACACATTTTCTAGTTCATCCAATGATTCATCCTCTAGCACATTATATATTTCCTGGAATTGAATTTCTGTTATAGTTTTGGTTGAATTATTATGAGAATCCGGGAATTCGGGCATATTTACCAGAAAACAATGACTCATGATGAGTCATAAGCCATTTGTCAGTCCTATAGACAAATAAAACTTCTGCATCTATACATTTAAAGTACTTTTTTTCTGTTTGTCTGATTATTTGTATGTCCAATCATAACTCATGAACTCCTTGACCAATTTGCCTCAAATTTTATAGGAGAACCTGAAATGATTGTTCTTATCGTGGTTTAAATATTCTAATTTGAATGGGTCTACTTGTATTGGAAAAAATTGACAAAATCGTAATGAACGACCAAGCGCGGGTAAACGGCGGTAGTAACTATGAATACCCTGGGCAACGCTGGGTTGTCAATCTAGTAAAGTACCTAAAGTAAATAACTATATTTTAAATTACGTTTAAAAGGATTGTAAGCGTAATTTTAGGCAACTCTCCATGCAAATATGACAAAACACGATTAACAAGGGTACTATAAAACACGATTCACAAGGGTACTATAAAACACGATTCACAAGGGTACTATAAAACACGATTAACAAGGGTACTATAAAACACGATTCACAAGGGTACTTAAAACACGATTCACAAGGGTACTATAAAACACGATTCACAAGGGTACTATAAAAACCTTTGGCTGATTAAGTATGAATAACTGACTATTTTCAATTGGCATTTCTCTTTAAAAGTGACTTGCATATTCCTACATCAGGATTATCACAATTAAACACCTTTAATTCTAGAAAAACGACAATATCATACACATTATATATATAATGATCAGATACAGATAAAGATGGATCAAGAAACAGTGACGCAAATATTTGTAAAGAAAATAATCACTATTTTTTTTTAAATCTTCTTAACTTAATTATTTTTCTATTTTTGTGTCTTTTATCCTGTTTAGTTTTGCTTAAATTTTTAGTTTGTTCCTTTTCTCTTCGAGTCGGTAATTTTCTTTTTGTTGTTTTATTTTGTATTTTTAATTTCCCGCATTTCTTTAAATTCTGTCATAATGCATCTACAGAGGGAAATCAAAACAATCTTATTTTATGATTGTAATTTAGCAAAAATTTGATTCTTAACCTATTTCAAGGGAATTAGGCTATTTTTAAATTTCTGATAAAAATCCTATGATTCTTTTCGCAAAAAGTCAAGTCATGGACAAATCTGACTGCGATGTTCGTATTTCCGCCGGCCAAAATCGGAGAGTACGTTCATGATATACTGTTAAATGGCACTACTGCCTTAGAACTGAACTAATCCTTCCTTGTTATAAGAAAGTAAACATACGGTGAACTTCCGTACAGAGAAATAAATCAATTCCGCAAGGAAGTTAAAATGCCTTTTTTATATCAGAAAGAGGACGTCTGTTTTTGGCTGGTGGAATACGGTGTGATAATGGTTGGTTAATTGACTAATTCAGATTTCTGAGAAAAAACCTCTTTCACTGAAATTTAATTTACTCTCGTTTAAATCCTAATCTTATTATAGCTTTACAAGAACCCTATTTTCAAAATATAATTATGAATATCTCTAACAAAATATTTTAAAAATATAATGTCGACTTTACTCTCTCTCTTTTAATCTATATAATAAAGCTCTTCGAACATGTAAATATATATGTGCATATGTCAGCTGCTGGTCAAACGGGTGGACCGATGGGTTGAACATTTGAGGAAACTCATGGATGTCCTGGGAGTGAGGCTAAAAAATCGTTTTTTTCTTCGTCAAAATCAAATTTTTCTTTTACTTTTTATTAATTTCACGGGCAACGCTGGGCACTTCAGCTAATTATAAGTGTTAATATAGGAAATTTTTGTTTTTGATCATAACTGTAACACCTTAGTTTAAATTTAAATTCAGTAAATAGCTAAATAAATACAAATCGATAATAAATCTGCAATTTTAGTTTAATCACAATTTTTATAGGGTGCCCATGAAAAAAATTCCCAGATATGCGAAACATATTTTAGAAAGCGTTAGGGTGAAACTAGTTCAAATACGAAATTTTAGCATTTAAAAATAATTTTCTTAAATGGCCCAGCTATTTCAGTTTTTTTCCCTCAATTTTTGGCCTTTTTTAACCATTCTCCGCTAACTCTGTCAATTTTTAAGAGATTTTAAAGAGTAATGATACCATTTGGAAATCTTTTAATTTGGTTATGACGATTTTTTTTATCCTCCCTAGTCCCTAGCCATAAAAGTTAGCTAGTTTAATAAGCTGGCATTGAAAAATTGGGCTATGAACATACATTTACTCCAAGGCCTTACCTAGGGAGGCAGTATATTTACGGAACCTCACTCCCCCAGCTTTCAGGGTTCTTTGTTAAAGCTCAGATATATTTTTGCAGAGTTTATTTATTTTGAACTTCACTTTCTGTTTACGTTAGACTTGCAACAATGTTGAATTAAATTAAAATTAAATTCATTAATGAAAATCATACAGATTTAGTAATTACATTATTACAAGCACCATTTCTGTTTAAACTTAACCCTATCCCCGCTGGGGTACTTGAAAACCAGGATATGCTGGGGGGGGGTTGTACTGAACCCTAGACAACATTCAAAGTTATTCATAAAATGTTTATAAAGCCTCGTACTCAAAGTGTCCCAACATCTTTGGCTTTATCTCCCCAATTATACATTTTCGTAGCCTTAAACATATGCATTTCAAATTTGCAACAAGCTTGTTTCTACAAGCCTATGTTTAAAGGAGTATAATCTTTAAAAAGCCCTTTTAAATTGGAAAAGTTTGAAGCACTTATGAAAAACATGATTACATTTGTTCACATTCACACAATCAAATTTTTATACCGATACATTCTTATTATGTTTTTTGTCAATATTTTAAAAGAATGTTTAAAGTGTATATAGACTGCAATTAAATTTTTATTTCTTTACATTTTTATTATGTTTTTTTATCGATATTTTAGGAGAATATTTTTTTAGTGCATATAGACTGCAATTAAACTTTTATTTCTTTACATTCTTATTATGTTTTTTTTTCAATATTTCAGGAGAATGTTTAAAGGCATATAGACTGTAATTAAACTTTTATTTCTTTACATTCTTATTATGTTTTTTTTTGTCAATATTTCAGGAGAATGTTTAAAGGCATATAGACTGTAATTAAATTTTTATTTCTTTACATTCTTATTATGTTTTTTTTTTGTCAATATTTTAGCAGAATGTTTAAAGGCATATAGACTGTAATTAAATTTTAAACTAGAACAATCGAAAGATTATAAGATAATCATTTTGATAAGTTATATTTTTTTTCTTCAGAAATGCCGACTTAGAAATTATTTAAAAGTATTAGTCGATACAATACGAATATATATCACAACATGAGATGTTAATGGAATAATACAAACACATTTAAAAAGAAATCTGAAAAAATTTAACAATCCGTTTTTATCAATTTGATGGCTGCCTTTTTTACTCTCAAGTTGCGGGCGAATTTTCAATTTTCAATTTGAATAAAAATAAAACGCAAAATCTTTTATTGCAATTTGTTGAAAGCAATTTTCAATGCAAATTTCTGTCTATATATTGCAACTTTCAATACAATTTTTGTTTTTCAACTTTTGAAAGTGGTGTTTCCTGATGCTTTTATGAAGGTTTATGGTAAAATTTTATGGTTAAAAACTTGAAATTGTCGAATTTTTATAAATAAATATCATTAACATTATAGTAGAAAAAGTGAAATAATCACAACAGCTTTTACACATTCTACATATCAAAAACATATTTAAACAACAAAAAATGAGAATTTTGAAAGTTTTTAATTTTTACCGCTAGAATGACTACAATAACACTGATGAAAGAAGCATTGACAACAAATAAAACTGGTCTATGGTGTCTGGTCAGTACTAAGTTTAACAAATACTATTTTTATATTATTTACCAAATATTTTAAGAAGAGAGTTATAAAAATAGATATTTAACTATTATGAATCGTTTTCAATTTAGTCTTTCTTTTACTTGAGGAACAACAATGATTGTACGCTGCATTTAACACGTTACAGTTGAACAATTGGAATTGGCAATTTATTCCAATCGTGACGTCATTCATTTAATACAGGCAGAGGGGTACCCACAAAGGATGAGACTGTAAAGATGATCTGAAACTGTTTAAGTAAGATAATTCCAAGGCTGAATTATGTTTTTTTCTGCCTTAGATAAAGTCGTTCATATATTGGCTTATTTATTGATTTAACAAAGGTATAAACATTTAAAGATGCAGGAGACCATCAATACAATAAAACAGACAACACGTCGCATCCTTTGTGGGTAACCCTTTAGTAAAGAACGCTGAAAAAAATATAACACTATTATTATTTGTTCGATGAGATGGGTTCTTGTGTAGAGGCCTGGTGTTCCGACTACGAGCAGCAAAATGCTTTACTCAAGTGCATTCGCGCAGACATCCGTCGTCTTCGTTCAGTCAGTTTTAAATCCTCCTCCAAGAGAGACTAAAAAACAAGAGAGATATAAAAGAGAGTTTTAAAGAAAGGTTTTCAACAAAGAGAGTGGGACCCTGTAAAAAATGTAATCTATATAATTAAGCTCTTTACTCATATATATATGGTATCCTAAAGGGTGACATAAGCTAGAAATGTTGGAAACTTTAAAATTCCATCTGCAACCCCGGGCACTTCAGCTAAAATAATTATTTGATACCTAGCGCGGGTAAACGGCAGCTATTACTATAATGACTATAAATATATCCTGGAAAACTCTAGGCATGACTTGATCTAGTTCTAAAAGTTTAAATTAATTTAATTCGAAAGCAGGAAGAAAAAAGTAATAAAATGAAATACATTTTTAATCAAAATGACTGAATGTGTTCAGATCTTGACGCGGCAGACACCCCGAAAGAAATATATGATTTAGAATTCTAAGAACCAAAACCAATCAAAAAGAAAAGGAATATAAATATAAAATAAATATGAAAACACATACACTTAAAGAATGTGCATTTACAAGTAAAATATTTCCTAAAAATATGTCAAACATTTGTTTATTACAGTGTGCAAACATGATTTATAAAAGATTAATCAGCTAGATATGTAGTAGTCGTTGTCTAATCCAAAAATATGGTTTGTTTAATATTTGCATCCATGATAAACGCCAAAACACCCGAACCGACCCAGCCCACATTCTTGGGGGTCTTAACAGGATCCCAGGGAAGGTGTATGAAGATTGAAGAGTGAATAAAAAAATTTAGAATTTTCAAAAACCACGAAAAAAAATTGATAAATCCTCAAGAGATAGTTTAAGTAGATTATTGAATGGTTGCGAACTTACCCCTTCATCAAATATAACTCCGCCCCGCTTCTCTAGAAGACGACAACTCCCTTCGCTTCCGCTCCTACCAAACCAAACTAAATGGCGTCACAAAAAAAAGATTACACCGAACTCACTTTTTAGATTTTGAGCAAAAAGTTTAGTTGCATAGCAAATAAAGTGTTATTGGATATTTAAGACGTAAGCTACTACTTTTTATTGAAATTGGGAATAAACAAAAACATGTTCAATTAAAGAAATATAAAAGTCACATTTTTAAATAAAAATGTTTGGGACAATTTTTAGTTCCTTAAAGATCTTCTCCAATTGCCAGCAGACTGAGTAGGACAACCCTGAGCAAATTTTAACATTAAATAAAAAACAACAGAAGGAATTTTTATTTATAAAACACATCGATCAAATAGTGCACATTCTCAAGCATGATGCCAATTATTTCTTTAAGCCTGAAACACGCTCGTTGAAGATTTAGAATTAGAATGATTTTGGCTAAACAAATCTATATGAAAGACTTAGCAAGGTAAAACCAAGGCCCAATACGTTGCGACAATCCAGTCTTGAAAATTGATGGGCATACAAGGCAAATGAGAAGAAACAAGTGCTAAAATAGCAATGAAATAATTACAAATATCTGCAAATAAAAATTAAATGAAAATCGTACTCAATCCTTACAATATTTATCTTTAATCACGTAGTATAATTTTTCCAAGATTTGGTACGATCCATTAAAACTAAAGAAAAGGAAAAGGAAATAATCCGGAAAATCAAATTAAAATTTTTATGTAAAAATCTAAATACTTCTTTTATTTTATGTCTTACACTTTTATACAGCTAAAACTATATTTACAATCCTTTAGTTGTTCACTGTCCGAATTTAATGAATTTAAGCCGCGTCTCAAATCCCTCAAAAACCGGTTTCAATTTAGCGCCGGCTTGAATCTTGAAATGTTCAATACAATTTTAAGTGGAACCAACCATATTTGAGCCGCGGCTTAAATTTAAACCGCGGCCCAAATTCTTTAAATTCGGCCTCTAAACGTACAAGTTTTTCTTTAAAATTTTCTTAAAACTCAGCCTCTGAACGTATATGTTTTTCTTTAAACTTTCTTTAAACTCAATTCCAAAGTTTTTTGGATTTAAAAGTAAACCATCTTAACACTAGAAACAGTAATTTAGGTTTAGTTATAATCCCAATATTAGGTCATTTTGTGTATTTTGAAATTTTCTTAAAAAGGAGTGTAATCATTTTTATGTGACACTCCATGCTAAAATAATAATGGCCGACCTTTGAGTGATCATCTAGGGCAGAGAACTCTGCATATTAATCTCTAGAATTGCTACGAAAAACCTCGAAGTTTATGTTAGCGCACAGTGACTGACTTTTCTAATATCCTTAATATATTTGCAGTTCTTTAACCCTGGAGGGGGGGGGGGGTTGCACTAGCACTCTTTTTTTGACACTATATCACCTTGAAATATGTTGACTTTTAAAAAATAAAAATTTTATGGATTTTTTCTCCTGTTCGTGAAAAGAATTTGAAAAGTAGAACCCTGTTCATGAAAAGGATTTGAAAAGTAGAAACCTGTTCGTGAAAAGGATTTGAAAAGTAGAAACCTGTTCGTGAAAAGGATTAGAAAAGTACAAACCTGTTCGTGAAAAAAATTTGAAAAGTAGAGACCTGTTCGTGAAAAGGGTTAGAAAAGTAGAGACCTGTTCGTGAAAAGGATTTGAAAAGTAGAAACCTGTTCGTGAAAAGGATTAGAAAAGTACAAACCTGTTCGTGAAAAGGATTTTAAAAGTACAAACCTGTTCGTGAAAAGAATTTGAAAAGTAGAAACCTGTTCGTGAAAAGGATTTGAAAAGTAGAAACCTGTTCGTGAAAAGGATTTGAAAAGTAGAAACCTGTTCGTGAAAAGGATTTGAAAAGTAGAAACCTGTTCGTGAAAAGGATTTGAAAAGTAGAAACCTGTTCGTGAAAAGGATTAGACAAGTACAAACCTGTTCGTGAAAAGGGTTTGAAAAGTAGAAACCTGTTTGCGAAAAGTTTACAATTTCCAAATTTAAAATATATAAAAACTTTAAGTTGTTTGACAGATGTTACAAATTTAGTTTTGTACTTTATTTTTCCTACAATGAAATATATCCTCTTTACAAATTGAATCTTTGTAATTGTTAGAAACACTCTCTAATCATTCTCGAGTTCAACCAAGCCGGATAAAAGATTAGAGGTTTCAGAAATATAATAAATCATTATTTTCATCAAATAAAACCACATTCTACATTCAACAAAATAAACGACATACTCTATGGAATCAATCAAAATGTTTTTTTTTCAAAAAAATAAACTAAACTGATAATTTAAATAAAACATAATAATAATATAATTTTTTTACTTTACTTTATTAGATTAAAAAAGATAGATTTTTGATAAAGATTGAAAAAAATTTATTAGCCCACATTATTCCCCGGCTTATAACTGACCCATGAAAACCTTGGAACAGAGATTCTGGTTCTGGAGAGTTTATATACCCCTTTGCTTTTTACCCCGGCATATTATATAACTGACCTGTAAATCATGAATCTCAGATTCAGGTTCGGGATTGTTTATATACCCCTGCTTTATATATTATATAACCGACCTGTAAATTATGAATTTGGGATTCAGGTTCTAGAGAGTTTATATACTTCTCTGCTTTATATCCGGTATATTATATAACTGACCATTAAATCATGAGTTTTGGATTCAGGTTCTGGAGAGTTTATATACTTCTCTGCTTTATACCCTGGCATTTTATATAACTGACCTGTAAATCATGAATCTAGGATTCAGGTTCTGGAGAGTTTATATACCTCGGCATATTATATAACTGACCTGTAAATCATGAATCTGAGATTCAGGTTCTGGAGAGTTTTGTACCCCTGCTTTATACCCCGGCATATTATATAACTGACCTGAGCCCGCGATTTAAAAGCTTCGGCTCGAGTCTTAATTCCTTAAATGCAGCTTTAAGACCCAATCTTAGACCCAACTATGACGACAGCTTGTGGAGCTTTTGTCACGTGATTGACAGCTGCGAGATCTTAGGCTCGACTTAAGGAGTTAAGCCCAATGAAAATAAAACCGACCTTGGTTGGTTTTAGTGATGAATAGGGCTCAATGTTGAGTCTCATGCTCATCAAAACCCAGAATGCACCAATTCCAACTATGAAAATCCGCCAAATACAACATTAAACCGGTTTTATGAACTAAATTCTGCTGAAAAATAGATGCAACTTAAATTCGAAAGCCCGAGCCGTAAATAAGGCTCAACAACAGCTTAGACCCGAGTCGTTTTTTCTTGAATTTTTTAAATCGCCGGCTCTGTAAATCATGAATCTGAGATTCAGGTTCTGGAGAGTTTATATACCCCTGCTTGAAACCCCGGCATATTATATAACTGACCTGTAAATCATGAATCTGAGATTCTGGTTCTGGAGAGTTTATGTACCCCTGCTTTATACTCCGGCATATTATATAACTGACCTGTAAATCATGAATCTGAGATTCAGGTTCTGGAGAGTTTATATACCCCTGCTTTATACCCCGGCAAATAACTTGAACTAGACAGATCCAGGCCTGAAACAACAAAATGGTTTAAAACATTATTATTTTTTTTTCAAAAACCCTAATAATAGTGGTAATAATGCACGACACCCTAAAATAAGTTCTTGGTGCACAGTGCAGTGATCTGCAGTACTCTAACCGAATATATATAGGGGTTTTAGCAAACACCACAATTCGGAAGAATCGGAAAATATCATAAAAATATCTGCTTCAAATTTCTCCAGACACTTATATTATATTTTTTTTGTTTTTTGTTCTCATTGTTATATTTTTGCTGTACTGAGCTCTTATTATTATTATTATAATCACAAATCTGTATTACTCCGTCATCTAGGGTTTCTATTATTTTGAATATAAAGGGACTGTAAGCGTAAGTTCAAATGAACTTTCAGGCAAAGAAGGTTCATCAGTACATATCCTTAAAAAGCTTTTCTAATCAAGTATGAATTTAAAAATTGATTATTTTAACCCTATTCCTACGGGGGGGGGGGTCAATTTGACCCCCCCTGTAGTCTTTTTACATAACTCAAAAAGTATTGGTCTGAGGCTGTTGAAATTTTCTGACTTTTCCTACATACCCAAAGCCCTCCCTTTAGGCCTAAAACCGGGCTTTAATACTAACTGCCTGAGTCCTCAGGCACACTGCCTGAATGACTGCTTTTTCCTGTAACAAACTAAATCTTTGTTTTGACCCACTTCCACTTGTCAGATTTTGATAAAATTTAGCTTTTTGGAAAGCCTTTGACATAAGGAAACGAATTGCACAAGTTTTGCGAAAAAAAATTGCATATTTTTTGCAAACAACCTGTCAAAGGAAATTTGCACGTTTTTAGTTTTTCTTGATTAAAAATCAGGTTATTTAAAATTTTGTAAAAATTTTTGCATATTTGAAATGGCATGGTCAATGGCTTTTCAAAAATGTATAATTTTTATTTTTTTGGACAAATTTTTTTGGAAACATTTTTACTTTATAACTGGATTTTGCGATAAAAAATTCAATTTTTGCAAATTTGCAAATTTTTTTGCAGATTCTAAAAGTAGAGCACAAGAGCTTTCTAATGATGTATCATTTGTCATATTTGGACATCAAACATGGGATTTAGAGGGGGGGGGGGTCAAATTGACCCCCCCCCAGCATATCCTGGTTTTCAAGTACCCCAGCAGAGATAGGATTAAATGGTGGTTTCTTTTCTAAAGTGATTTTGCTACTACAGCAGAAAATATATAGAAATTATCAGAATTTAAGACATTTTAATCAATAAAAACGACAAAATCTTCCACATTATTGATCAGATAAAGTTTCAAGGGTACTGTTGTGAAATGTATCTTGAAATGATCCTCCTACTGCAGTTTCTTTAACGAAGAGAATAAAATTGTACTTACTGAGACAAACGACCAAGTTTATCTAGGATTTCACAAATCCTTTTTAAGCTTTAAGAACAAGACAACTTGTCAGAATATATTTGTTTTATTCAAAATACAGAGAACAAAGAAGTTTCAAGGTTACTGTTCTTCAAATAGAATGCCTTTGCGGAGTGATACGCAAAATTTCTAATATCCATTACAACAGTGGCATTGGAAAATAGTTTGTTGACCAACCAATACAATTTATTATTATTATTATTATTTATTCACACACATTTAATATACATACATATATTACATATCAGATTTATTAATGGTATAGTTTAAATTTCTTTTGTTATGAATGATATTAGATGTATTCATTATTCACTCTCATAATCTCGAATTTCATAAACCTGCTATTTTAAAGAAATCTATCTTTGTTGTGGCAAGCAACTAGAAAAATTTTTAATTTGTTAAAACAAGTTTTGTGCAATTGCAAATGAAAACTCTTCCTATACTAGAAATGTGATCTCCGGAGGTTAAAAGATCACAGTGAAATTTTTGTCGTCTTGTGTCTTTCTTTTCTTTCTAAAATGTTCACTAAATAATTTTTGAAAATATATTAATTATAACAATTACAAATTTCAATTGATCCTCATCGATTATCTTTTTATTAAAGGGAGTGACCGGCTATGTAAGGTAGTTGAATGTGTGTATGCAGTGTTGTGGAAAACTTCTTTTGGATTCATTTGAGATGCATATTAAACTTTTTAAAAATCTGTAAATCCTAAATTTGAGCGCAACTTCGACGTTCAAAACTCCTACTTTGGGGGTGGATACGTTTCCAGAATTAGTTTTCTTGAATTGTCTCATATATGTCTAGAAGGGTTTGAATATCTTAACTTTGGAGCAACCATTGAAAAATTCAAATTTCCCATGGAAATCTGATTTTATGGCTGAAAACGAGTTGAAGAAACAAATTCGTTAACAAAATTAATGTCAGATAAAATTGGACGACGTTTTTCTTACATACTTAGTTTTTTTTGCAGATTTTCGAGATGGTTTTTTGAAATCTCAATAATCCCTTTCATGACCAGAAAGTTCTTAAAATTGGATTATATTTATCTCAAAAAAAAAATTTAAAACTTATCTCTAAGGAATATTGAATAATTCTCATATTTTTTAGATAGGGGGAAGTGGGGAGGAAGAAATGGTGGACCGGAGGAAGGGAGGGGGAAATTTTCGAAAATTTAGCTAAATATTTTAGCATAAAGAATACGCAAAATATGTCAAATAGATTTTTTCGAATAGTTGATGAACAAATATGCAAGAATAACTTAAAATTTTTGCTTGACTTTGTACAAATACAAACTTTTGATTTTAATTTTAATTTTTAAATTTTTCGAGCTGTTTCAAAAAAATGGTGGCCCAGTTGGGATTAGTTATTTAGGATGGAACTCACTAATATCGTACAAAAAGCCAATTCTTCAAAACAGTTTAATTGAAAACAAAAAAGTTTAAATGCCAAAAAATCCTGGTGTACCCGTTTTTCTCTCTTCTTTTCTTAGCTATCGGGCTCCGCAAAATATTTGATGGGTTTTGAAATGTGACATATGCATGTGATATGTCTTAACCTTATTCCGACTGGGGAGGGGGGGGGGGTTCCCTAGGACCCCTCCCCATGAAGTTTTTCGGAGCTAACTAAAAAAGCATTGGTCTGAGGCTGTTCAAATTCTTTTAATTTTCTAACTAACACATGCCCATCAATTTAGGCTTAAAGTGGGGCTTTTATACTTCCTGCCTGCAGGTTCTCTTACATACTGCCTGTAAACCAGTCGTCAGCCTGAATAGGGTTAACCACGTTTCCGCTTTTCTAGAAATCCGTGACAAATTTGATGGGGGGGAGGAGGGGGGCGGGGGAAATTCGGTGTGAGAGAAGTGGATTAGGACTTATATAGAATTGAAAATAAATCTTCCGTTACTGAAATACAAGACTTATTGGTTTAACATCTTCAAATTAAATTCCTCAACCAGAGGCTAAACACTTAAAACTAGAATCTTAACCCTACTCCCCCCCCCCCAAGGTTATAATGCAAGGAAAGTTATTTCAGAAGTGTAGGCTTCAATTTTGTACTGCAGTGTACTGTCTCTGGGCGGTAATGTAAAAAATCAATAAAATATTCTGGTCATAGGAAATTATTATGTGAATTATCAAAATTATCAAAATTCAATGCTTTTAACCTCCTCTGATATCAAACGAACACTGATGCATCTATTCTTGCTTACAAAATCCGCCCAGAGAGAACTGGTTTCAATGTGTACGCAGAGTATACACAACTGCAATTAACTTTCCTTGCATCATAACCTTGCTCCCCCTTATAGTTTCTTTTTATATGATACAAAAAGCATTGGTGACTACTTTGACTACTTATTCCTGTAGCAAACTAAATCTTTGTAATTTGACCCACTTTCAGTTCTCAGATTTTGATAATTTTTAGATTTATAGAAAGTCTATGACAATTTAATGTTTAGACCATTCCTGGAATTAACTGAGCCATGAGGCTTGGAAACAAGAAGAGGCATTTCAGGTTGCAATTAGAAGAGAAGATGCATTTAAGGTTGCAATTAGAAGAGGAGAGGCATTTTAAGTTGCAATTAGAAGAGAAGAGGCATTTCAGGTTGCAATTAGAAGAGAAGAGGCATTTCAGGTTGCAATTATATCAGAAGAGAAGAGGCATTTCATGTTGCAATTATAAGAGAAGAGGCATTTCAGGTTGCCATTTGAAGAGAAGAGAAGAGGCATTTCAGGTTACAATTAGAATAGAAGAGAAGAGGCATTTCAGGTTCCAATTAGAAGAGAAGAGACATTGCAGGTTTTTATGATTCACCCTAGAAAAATAAAATGTCAGAAGAAAATCTTTTTACAGTCTGTCTAACAGGATTGACTAATTGGATTAAACCTTGTTACTTTATACCTTCAGTAAAGCTAGGTTTTATTAAGTAAATATGGATCCTCGTGATGCAATGTTCAGAATTTAAAATGGGTTGTAAAAGTTACGACAATCTATNCGAAATAACCCGTTTATGGGATTAGTTCTCCCAAATGATGACAAAAGTTTTCAACTTTGGTTATTAGCTCCTTTGAAAACTTGTATGAAAACTTGTATGAAAACTTGTATAACAACTTGTATGAAATGTTTGTTTTGTACAGAGGGTGTTCTCTAAGCATCAATTTCTATAAATAGTTTGTTTGCTTGTTTGTCCAATAAACGTTAAAACTGCTGATGGGCCTGAATTTTCGTATTATCTAAGATTACCCTAAGGAAGGTTTTTGGTCGGTCAAAAAAAATAATTTGGTCCAAATTTTGTTTTCGAAAATTTGAATAAACAAAATTTCGAATATTTTCATGATCCCAGAGACAAACATAAAACAAATAAAAAAAGGTGGCTTTAACTCTAAAGAATTACTTATCATTTTCTTTAAAAATATTTCATCTCTGTTTCATGAACAATCTTTTACAAGAAAGAAAAACAATTATAACAGTTCTCAATATAACTGAAGACATGAAGATTTTCGTTCTGGTTTCAATTTATTCAAGAAACCCAATATTGTCCAAACATCATACTTTTTATAATTAAACCTTGGACCTTTTTTTCTAACACGCTCTGTCATTAAGCAGCTGAAAGTAGACAGAAAAAGGACAAATGCATGCACCTGTTCTTCTCAATATCTCTTACATATAAGTAAATTTATTAGCTTATTAGAAATTCAAATAATCATGTTTTCTCAATATCTCTTACATATAAACAAATTTATTAGGTTATTAGAAATTCAAATAATTATGTTCTTCTCAATATCTCTTCCATATAAACTAATTTATTAGGTTATTAGAAATTCAAATAATCATGTTGTCTCAATATCTCTTACATATAAACAAATTTATTAGGATATTAGAAATTCAAATAATTATGTTCTTCTCAATATCTCTTCCATATAAACTAATTTATTAGGTTATTAGAAATTCAAATAATCATGTTTTCTCAATATCTCTTACATATAAACAAATTTATTAGCTTATTAGAAATTCAAATAATTATGTTCTTCCCAATATCTCTTCCATATAAACAAATTTATTAGGTTATTAGAAATTCAAATAATTATGTTCTTCTCAATATCTCTTACATATAAACAAATTTATTAGGTTATTAGAAATTCAAATAATCATGTTTTCTTAATATCTCTTACATATAAGGAGTTGTAAGGAGTTAGTTACTTGCAATTTTCTTTAGCTTAACGTTGTCAAAGTTGTCTTTCATGCTAAGCTGCTTAAATCCAGAAAGTCTTTAATTTCAGAAAAAGGATTATTGTAGAACAATTCACATAACATTAAACATTAGTTTCTTAACCCTATTCAGCCTGACGTCTGGTTTACTGCCTGAAGGACCCCCCCCCCTTATTGTGATACAAATCTGTAACATTTGATGCGTTTTTTGAAAGCCCTTTTTTTGAAAAATAGGCAAATTTTTAAAAATAGAAATATTTATAAAAAAATTGCGCAAATTGCAAAAAATTATATATTTTTTAAAAAGCCCTTAACACAGCAAAAACATTTGCAACATTTTTAAAACCTAAATATGTATTCAAGAATAACTGAAAATGTGTAAATTTTTGTTAATGGCGTCTGTTTAAAAATCAGTGCAAAATTTCTTTGTGCAATCTACTTGCTTTTGTCAAAGGCTTTCAAAAGAGCTGTAAAATGTTGAAATCCAATGACTGAAAGTAAGTCTAAATATTGATTTAGTCTGGTATATGAAAAATAAGGTATTTAAGCAGTATTCCTGAGAACTCAGGCAGTAGAAAAAATGCCTGATTTTACAAATAAATATAATTTGTAAAAGAAAATACGGTGTAAGATTGCTGAGAGCTGAATAGGTTAAGAAATGTTATAAAAAATTAGTTATTATGAAAAAAAACAACAAGAGGGGCCCGCCCCCCCCCCTCTCCCCGATAAGCCATCAAAACTATGCTGTGAACAAAGCTTTTGATTTTTAACATTCATTTAACTTGTAATTATTTATTATCTCGGTAAAAGTTTATCAAATATTTTGTTTTTTACGCAACCTTTTTTCAAATTATTATTTTTTCAGAAAAGTAAATTGAGTTGAAATGATAGACTGAACACTAATTAACTTTTCAATACAAACATCTCAAATATGTAGTAAATGAGGACACGTTTTTAGGTCATTAATTTTGGATAATCAAATTGATGTTTTTTATATTATTTTGCTTTTCATTTTTCTTAATTATTTCAGAAAAGCTAAAATCTTAACAATATTCTGATAAAACTAATTAAAATATTTATCTATCTATCTAATGATAATAATAATCTAAAACGAACAATGTTTATTAAACGTTTTGTTCGTACTTTGCTTTGAAAAATACCAAAGCATTAAAAACTATGTTTTGAATTTTGCGTTTATAAAAACAGATTTTTATCTATGCAAATTTTAAAACAGATTTTACGCTTTGCAAAAAATGTTTTTGGGTCGTCATATTTACATATATTTGCATTCTAACAGGTTTTCTGAATTTTGAACCAATGCAATGTTCGAAGGGCTTATTGAAATTTTGCGGAAAGGTTTGAACGAAAATTTGAAAACCCTAGTTTGAATGTGTTTAAATTTTAAAAGTATTGCTAAATTATTTAAAGAGTTTATCCAGAATCTTGATGGGAAAAGGAAAGAAAAAATGTCTAGAAAAATAAACTATATAATATCATGCAGAGAGCCTCCTTTACCTTTGCAGTATCATGCAGAGGACCTCCTTTACCTTTGTAGTATCATTCAGAGGACCTCCTTTACCTTTGTAGTATCATGCAGAGGACCTCCTTTACCTTTGCAGTATCATGCAGAGGACCTCCTTTACCTTTGTAGTATAATGCAGAGAGCCTCCTTTACCTTTGCAGTATCATGCAGAGGACATCCTTTACCTTTGCAGTATCATGCAGAGGACCTCCTTTTCTTTGTAGTATCATGCAGAGGACCTCCTTACCTTTGTAGTATCATGCAGAGTACCTCCTTACCTTTGTAGTATCATGCAGAGGACCTCCTTTACCTTTGTAGTATCATGCAGAGGGCCTCCTTTACCTTTGTAGTATCATGCAGAGAGCCTCCTTTACCTTTGCAGTATCATGCAGAGGACCTCCTTTACCTTTGTAGTATCATGCAGAGGACCTCCTTTACCTTTGCAGTATCATGCAGAGGACCTCCTTTACCTTTGTAGGATCATGCAGAGAGCCTCCTTTACCTTTGTAGTATCATGCAGAGGACCTCCTTTACCTTTGTAGTATCATGCAGAGGGCCTCCTTTACCTTTGTAGTATCATGCAAAGGACCATCTTTACCTTCGGAGTATCATGCAAGGGGCCCTCCTTTACCTTTGCAGTATCATGCAGAGGACCTCCTTTACCTTTGTAGTATTATGCAGAGGATCTCCTTTACATTTGTAGTATCATGCAGAGGACCTCCTTTACCTTTGTAGTATCATGCAGAGCACCTCCTTCTTTGTAGTATCATTCAGAGGACCTCCTTTACCTTTGTAGTATCATGCAGAGGACCTCCTTACCTTTGTAGTATCATGCAGAGGACCTCCTTACCTTTGTAGTATCATGCAGAGGACCTCCTTTAACACCAGTTCCTTGTATTACTGCACGAATTGCCCAGCAGTACGCCAAACCAACTAAAAGTCAAATGTCTTTAAATTCCAAAATATGACAAAACAATAACTGTATTTCTTTAATTTTTATTGTTAGATCATTAATTCAAGAAAAAGTTAAATTTTTCAAAATTTGTCGTCCTTTTAAATATATCTATCCCTGTATGGAAGGTGTGGTTTCTCAAAATTTCTCAAAAATGTTCCAAACATGTTCACAACTCAAAAAATATTCCAAACATGTCCACAATTAATCAACGTTACAAACATGTCAACAGTTTAAAAAATGTCACAAACATGTCCACAACAAATAAAATGTTCTTAACATGTCCACAAATAAAAATGCCTCAAACATGTCAACAATTTAAAATATGTCACAAACATGTCTACAACTAAAAAAATGTTCCAAACATGTCCACAACTAAAAAAAGTCCCTAACATCATAACATGTCTACAATTAAAAAATGTCCCAAACACGTTCACAATTTAAAAATGTCACAAATATTTCCAAAACTAAAAAAAGTCCCAAACATGTCCACAACAAAACAATGTTCCAATCATGTGGTGACTATTGACTGACCTAAGTCTATATGATGACGTTTAACGCCATGTTTTTGATGAATCGCTCCCAGTTCTCTAAGGTACGGGAACACTAGTTCTAGTTGTTCCAAATGAGGGAAAACCCGAACAAGAACCTTAGAACAAAAATTAATAAAAAGAATGGAAACAGAAATAAAAGTTGTTCAAAAAGTGGACAGTTTTTGGGTTTTCAGAGAAAGGTTTTAATCTTTAAAATTTAACAAAAATAAGAATTAAAATTTTACGAAACAATTGTTAACATTTAATATATTATTTTGACATTGACATAGAATGTTGAAAGCTAAAGCACTAAGCAGGTATCCGTTTAGAATATTTACCCATATCCCGATTGGGCTATTTTTGTCTAATATAGATGGGGGGACAACACGCCCGGACCCCCCCCCCCTCATCGTGTTAGGGTTTTATTAGTTTACAGACATTTTTAATTATCACAAGACACAGATTGATGACCAAGGGCTGTAGACGTACTTTCAAATAACGCTCATAAACCTTACTGGGAGTTATTTCTATTTTCTATTGTAAAATGACGTCTTCAGTCTTTTGTAAAAATACATTTTATATCCACCCCTTTCATATGAAAACTAATATCCACCCCTTTCATATGAAAACTAATATCCACCCCTTTTATATGAAAACTAATATCCACCCCTTTCATATGAAAACTAATATCCACCCCTTTCAAGGTTTCTAAACAATAACAATAGTACAGTGCACTACAGTACACCCCATCCATCAGTTACAAGGTTTTTAACAATAACAATGGTCATGTTTAGATAATCTGAATTTTAATTTACGTTCTTCATTTCTAATCTATTGATAAATAATATGTAAAGTATCAACACAATGAAGACAACTTTCAATTTAGATTTTTTCTCTTCCAAGCTTTCATGTTTATGTGTAAACATGAAAACAAAAGATGTCAATTAAAGGGAGTGACCGGCTATGTAAGGTAGTGAACTGAGTATGTAAGTATTGTGGGAAGCTTCTTTCGGGTTCATTTGAGACATATTAAACTTTTTAAAGATCTGTAAATCATGAGTTTGAGCGCAAATTCGAAGTTCAAAACTCCTACTTTGGGGGTGGATATGTTTTCAGACGTTTTCCACAACACTGCATACTCAGTTCAACTACCTTGCATAGTAGGTCACTCCCTTTAATACTTACATAGCCGGTCACTCCCTTTACCAGCATTTATTTGTTAACTTGTAAACTTGTTATTTGAAACAAGCTTGAAAGAAATCCAAGTTTAACAAGACAGTGGTTTTTATTGTATTGATATAAACGGGGACCACTGCATCAATATAGTTACCCCATAATGTGGTGACTTCAGCGCTTAGGAAAATTATTTGAATGAAATAGATTTAAGATGGCATTGCTGTAAACACAAAAATACCCCTTCTCCCCCCGCCCCTAGACACCCATCATCATTTTGTGTCAAATAAATCTTTACTTTGACATATGTTATATTGAATTAATGAAAAATTAGAGTGTGTTTAATTCTTGGTGGTAAAAACAACGAAAATTACATGATCCTCTCTTTTTCTTAATATCGAGACTAACCTAATCTTGTACTTGTATCCCTGAGAAGTGTATACAATTCAACCAATCAGAGTCGCATATATGACGCCTATAAATTAGAAATTTTGCGCTTCATTCAAAATAATATACAGCAACGGGAGGGACTCCCTAATTTAAAAAGATGGTTTTTGAGTTTTCTCTATTATATCCAAGAAAGAACGGTTTAAGAAGAAAATCAAGAATGTGTCCATAGGATACTCAGATTAAGTAATCGGGATTAAGGATATCTCATTCTAAAGTGTTCAGCTCTGTTTTCATTTCAATTTATAAATTGTAATCTGGTCAAATATTATTTTAAAATTTGATATCGTTGACCATCAAAGCAAGCTGTGCCAACATTTGATTAATATATAAGGGGGAAGGAAAATTAAAGTTTTGAAGGGAGGGGGGTTATTTTGATCCAAAATAAAGAAACAACATGCAATATCAGTGGCAAAAAAAATTTACTAAGCTGACTTTATAAACCCTATCTCTGCTGGGGTACTTGAAAACCAGGATATGCTGGGGGGGGGGTTCAATTTGACCCCCCCCTCTAGATCCCATGTTTGATGTCCAAATATGACCAATGATACATCATTGGAAAGCTCTTGTTCTCTACTTTTAGAATCTGCTAAAAATTTGCAATTTTTTTTCGCAAAACTTGTGCAATTCGTTTCCTTATGTCAAAGGCTTTCCAAAACGCTAAATTGTATCAAAATCTGACAAGTGGACGTAGGTCAAAACAAAGATTTAGTTTGTTACAGGAAAAAGGAGTCATTCAGGCAGTGTGCCTGAGGACTCAGGCAGTTAGTATTAAGTTTTAGGCCTAAAGGGAGGGCTTTGGGTATGTAGGAAAAGTCAGAAAATTTCAACAGCCTCAGACCAATACTTTTTGAGTTATGTAAAAAAAACTACATGGGGGGGGGGTCAAATTGACCCCCCCCCAGCAGGAATAGGGTTAACAAAAGTCACAGATAACTAACGGTTAATTTACCACTCATTAAAGGGACTGTAAGCGTAATTTCAAGTGACCCTCCATGCAAAGATGGCAATGCCTAATATACAAGGGTACACTTGAAAATTTTTTCTGATCAAGTATGGAATAGATTGAATGTTTCTTTAAAATGTTTATTTTCATTTGCGGTTTCTCTGGAAATGTAGTAGAAACACTTTTCGAGAAAAACGACAATATCTTCCACATTTTTGATCCGTTTAAGGTTTCAAGGGTACCGTTGCAAATCGGACAGTGCCATAATTTCATGAATATTATTCAAAAATACATGTACAGTCCCTTTAAAGAGAAAATTCCAATAAAAACTGCCAAATATTTTAATTGAAATTTTACTCAACATATTATATTCATAGTATATCGGACAAGAAAATTAGGTTTGCATTTCAATATAAAAGAAAATATACCTAAACCGTTTTTCTTCAAGTCAAAAAGTTCAAAATACACTATCAAAAAAAAAAAAAATATTAAGCCGGGTAGGCCCTCTAGGTTTCAAAAAATTTAGTTGAATATGAGTATTAAAGTGATTAAAAAATTGAGCTTGTGGCAAAGACTCAATTTCTTTGTCTAGAAGATGATACAGAAACCCAACAAAAACGAAATTTGAGTTAGAAAAAGAGTAGTGACAAGGAACGCCTTTTACTATGTATATTTTATATATGTTTTGAGTTCGAAAAAGAATAAAATATTTACATTTTTTCATTGGTATCATACATTACAAACACAATGTATTACATTCTCAGAAAAAGATTAAGGAAATACATTTTCTGAACCTTTTCTTTGGAGAAACTGGATTCTCGGAAATAACAATTTATAAATAGATAGTTTTAAAGAATTGTAGAAATGGGCGTTTTTAAACTTCAATTTTATTAAGGTACCTGAGGTTTAATTATGTGTTATTAAGGTATCTGAGGTTTGATTATGTATTATTAAGGTACCTGAGGTTTAATTATGTATTATTAAGGTACCTGAGGTTTGCTGTCTGTTTAATATTAGCTTTTTTGCACTTTAAAAAAAATGAAATAAGGCTTTATTTGTTTGGTTAGCTTTACCTGACAATTAAAGGTAGAAACATTGTATTACTGACATATTTGATAGCATTTTCTTGCAGTACACTCCACACATCAGTTACAAGGTTTCTAAACAATAACAATAGTTCAGTACACTATAAAGTACAATTACACATCATTTACAAGGTTTCTAAACAATAACGTGCAGTACACTACAATACACTCCAAACATCAGTTACAAGGTTTCTAAACAATAACAATAGTGCAGTACACTATAAAGTACAATTACACATCATTTACAAGGTTTCTAAAAAATAACGTGCAGTACACTACAATACACTCCAAACAATAACAATAGTGCAGTACACTATAAAGTACACTTAACCCATCAGTTACAAGGTTTCTAAACAATAACAAAAGTGCAGTACACTATATAATAAACTTCACACATCAGTTACAAGGTTTCTAAACAATAACAATAGTACAGTGCACTACAGTACACCCCATCCATCAGTTACAAGGTTTTTAACAATAACAATAGTGCAGTACACTACAGTACACCCCATCCATCAGTTACAAGGATTTTAACAATAACAATAGTGCAGTACACTACAGTACACTTTACACATCATCAGTTACAAGGTCTCTAAACAATAATAAGAGTGCAGTACACTATAGTACACTCCATACATCAGTTACAAGATGTCTGAACAATAACAATAGTTCGGTACACTACAGTACACTATTTACATCAGATTCAAGGTTTCTAAGCAATAAAAATTTAGTACAGTACACTACAGTTCACTTTAAAATCAGTTATGGTTTCTAAACAATAACAATATTATAGTACACTACAGTACACTCCATACGTCAGTTACAAGGATTCTAAACAATATTAATAGTGCAATACACAGTTACACTACATTACACTATACATAGTAGTTACCAGGTTTCTAAACAATAACAATAGTACAGTACATAACAGTACGTTATAGTACACCCCAAACAACAGTTACAATCTTTCTATCCCATAACAACAGATTAGTACACTACAGTATAATTTATACAACAGTTACACGGTTTTTAAACAATAACAATAGTACATTACACTATAACAGTGCACTTAACACATCAGTTACAAGGTTTCTAAAAAATAGCAATAGTGCAGTACATAGATTATATATATTTTTTATATATACAGTGTGTCCGACGAAACATGAGAGTTGGTGAATAGTTTTGAATGTCTTCTTCCATATCAATTACTATATTTTAAAGACTTTTTCCAGTTTATTTTGCAAAAAATCTTTTACTCAATTATATTTTGCTTTGAAATCAACTTTATTATAATAATACTACCAAACGATGTTTTAATTATTCTCTTTGGTATTAAAGAACTTAACAAATTATGGAAGAAGACATTTAAAACTATTCACCGACTGTCCTGTTTCCTGGGATTTATTTTAAACGACCATTTTTTTGCCGCTAGGTGTCTCTTCCAACTGAGATTCCGGAAATGTCGAGATCAGAGACATCTAGCTTCCAAAGTCGTTTAAAGTACATCGCACATAGAACAATACCTGTGTTCAAACGAGAGGGAGCAAAGCTTAGAATAAACATGCTCATCGTATCCTTCCTAAAATAATAAAAACAAAAAAATACCAAATAATTACAAAAAAAGATTAAATGAAAATGTTCAGATAATGTATTATATAGAAAAATACACTACTTCTGAAAGAGATGGCATTATATCTCTTTTTTTTCAAAAAGTGCAACCCCTTTAACAATATTTAGTACAATTACTCAGAACAAATATTAGAAATCAGGGATCTCATATTTCTCAATGAAGCTCGGCTGTAAGAATTGTAATAACAAACATTCTAGAAATTCCGGCATTTCTAGAAAATTCAATTTTTTTTTTGCTAGCCTACATAAACCAGGAGACTGCCATGATAAAATAGGGTTAGAGAAAAGTATAGATACTTTCCTAACAGAGACTATCATGATACAAAAAGAAGTTTAGATAAAAATAGGCTTAGATAAAAAGAGGTTTAGATAAAAGAAGTTTGGATAAAAGAAGTTTAGATAAAAGATGATTAGATAAAAGATGATTAGATAAGAAGAGGATTAGATAAGAAGAGGATTAGATAAGAAGAGGTTTAGATAAAAGATGATTAGATAAAAGATGATTAGATAAGAAGAGGATTAGATAAGAAGAGGTTTAGATAAAAGATGATTAGATAAAAGACGATTAGATAAAAGATGATTAGATAAAAATACGTTTACCTTCATAACCCGGACAATCATGATAAAAAACAGGTTCCACGTCGCTTTCACCTAAAGAATATATAAAATTTTATTAGTTGCAAATTTAAGCAATTGACTTTTTTTGGAGTTTTCATCGTGTTTCTTTCTCATTTTCTTGAATCAGGAGGAACATAATTTAAAAATTCCAAATAGATTATCAAGTACAAAAGTGGCAACAGAGAAATGAACCAATTATAAACAACGTCACAAGTGTCAAATATAACAAGGAAAACGAAATTGTCTCACATTGTTGACATGTTTCCAAGATTAAATAAAAAAGTGTAAAAACAGAACACATAAAATTGCACCTATTTTATTGTAAGAAAAGCACTTTATTCTAAAATTACCACTATTATTGATTATTTTGTCGGACACAAAAACTGAGTTGACACTTGTGACGTCAGAATACAACTGTACTGAGAGTGTACAAATTCTACGTTGCCATCTATTGTACTAGAATCTATTTGAAAAATTCTTTTTCCTCCTGCTGTAAATGCAGCCTGTAGGAGGAGGAGCATTCTCTACAATTTATTTGAAGAAGGAAGACGAACGATAGTAAATCAGCTGATTTTGGCTAAATGACAGTTATTGAAAAATGTTGCTCCAAAAAATGTCGACATTTATTACTTTTGAAAAATAAATTCCCATATACCTGTGGCGACCACAGTTCTCTATGCTGTTCTATGCTATCCAGCGCTTTACAGAAGGCTTTACCAGATATATCCAGAAACTCTATATCAACCCCTGTAATATGAAAACTAATATCAACTCCTGTAATATGAAAACTAATATCTACCATTGCAATATGAAAACTATATATCTACCCCTGCAATATTAAACCCAAAATATGAAAACTAATATTCACCCCAGTAATATGTAAACTAATATCTACCCCTGTTTTATGAAAACTAAAATCAATCCCTATTACATGAAAACTAATATCCACCCCTTTCATATGAAAACTAATATCCACCCCTTTCATATGAAAACTAATATCCACCCCTTTTATATGAAAACTAATATCCACCCCTTTTATATGAAAACTAATATCCACCCCTTTTATATGAAAACTAATATCCATCCCTATTATATGAAAACTAATATCCATCCCTATTATATGAAAACTAATATCACCCCTATTACATGAAAACTAATATCCACCCCTTTTATATGAAAACTAATATCTACCCCTATTATATGAAAACTAATATCCATCACTGCAATAAAAAACTAATATTTTTAAACAATTATTTTTTAGTTTAATAGATTTTAAGAAGAAAAGCGATAGTGATGACATTTTAAACTTTTTTCGATTGTATTAAAAATGTTTACCCTTCCCAAGGTACTGATGCAAGGAAAGTTAATTGCAGTTACGTATACTCTGCGTACCATTTGAAACCAGCTCTCTCTGGGCGGACTTTGTAAACAAGAATAGATGCATCAGTGTTCGTTCAGTATCCGAGGAGGATAAAAACATTTAATTTTGATAATTTTGAAAATTTACATAATAGTTTCCTAGTATTTTTGTGAAAATGGATTCCATGTCAGGCTTCGACATCCGTCTTGTGTTTACTTTTCCGCCCAACACAGTACACTGCAGTACAAAAAATGCGTACACCTCTCAAATAACTTTCCTTGCATTAGTACCTTGACCCTCCCCTCCTATCTCCTACTAGGTTGGAAGTTGACCTGCTAACTGATGCAATCTACCAACACATCGTAGATAGTGTTCAACAGATCCAGGATCATCTAGATTTCTAAAAACAACAAAAAATAAAAGAATATTTTTTAAAGAAACTTGCGGATTTCTACAGCAGGAAATATTAACATATATAGAATTAGAATTTGTTAAGCTTAAAAAACGACAAAATCTATCACATTTTTAAACAGATTAACGTTTCAAAGGTATCGTTGTGAATCGGGAATTGTTATCTTTTCATGGAGGGTCACTTATAATTACACTTAAAGACCCTTTTAATATTCGCAAACAAAGTTTTTTTTGTTTTTAATTTTCACAAATAGCAATATAAAGTTTTTAAAATTTTTTAACTAAATTGTCAGCAGGAATTTCACTTATTGTTTTGTATTTTTGTCCAAGTAAGTGGATACCCTAAAGGATATTTATTAGGATCTAAACAATAAGCTTCGGAGCACAATAAAATTAATTAAAAACGTACAAAAAATATAATAATTTTAATTCACTTAATTTTAGCTTCTACTTTTTATCCCCCGTTTAACCAGAGGCTATTTTTGTCTAATATATATAGATGGGGTGGTGGAGATTGATTCCAGATTTTTCCCTTAGAGTTGGATAGTTGGATACCTCTACCTTCAATGGTTTGGGTGCAAGGGAGGGATTACATAAAAAGGGGGTTAAAAAGTACGTCTGGAAAACGTTGGAATATATTTAAATTTTTATTTTTGATAAACGGTAAAATGTGACACATGTTATTGCTTCCATTTTTCTAGTACTTTTCATATAAGAACATTTTAGATTTGTAACTAGAGATGAGCTTCGCTTTGGATTTTTTTTACAGTGATAACCAGAAAACTTTGGAATAGGAAGTCGACTTTTAAACTCAAGTTATGACTTTTACTACCACATTGAACATGAAGCACAGCAAATGTTCATTGTAAACAGACCCATTTGATTTAATAAGTAATTTTATAACTTTCAAGTAAAGCTATTTGCTTTAAACAACATCAAATGCACTTCAGAATTGCTATAATGTCGTCTTCCTATTCTGCAGTTTTCTGGTTATCACTGTACCCAAAACTATTGTTGTCCGTTATGACTGTCAATTTTGGGAATCATTTTGCTCAATGCGAAACGATTGATTTTTAAAATGATCATTTTGTAATTTTCAAGTTCAACACGGAATTCGGTTGAAGAAAATCGTTTTTAAAAAAACCTGAAACGATTTTCAAATCTAAAACGGACAATTAACAAAGTTGTTCTTTTCAAAAAGAAGAAATCATTAACTTTTAAATTGAATTCACCGACAAAGTTTAGCCTTCATGAACATCAGTGTTAAAGAATGTAATGTCGTCTTTAAAGTTTTTAATTTAATGTCGTCTTTAAAGTTTTTAAGTGCCGAATTTAAATTTTGCATAATTTCATGAAATACATTTCTTAAAAATGAAATTTTGAATTATATGAAATCTTTAAAAACCAAACTTTTAAGTTTTAAAAAGACGGAAAAGGCGATGTCCAACTTGATCTGCTTTCATGGGAAATCGTCTGAATGTGATATTGGCATGTTTTACACAAACATTTTAAATTGCTATTTATCATGTTTAAAAGTCCACGGAAAAAAGTTAAAAGTCTCTGTGGAGTAACAAGTTCACCAACATCGTTTTCCGTTTTAAAACCAAAAAATTTGTGTTAAACGTAAACGAAAAATATTGCTTTTCATTTTCAAATAGAAAACGAAAAAAGATCGTTTTTCTGCTTTGAAACGGGAAACGAAAAAAAATGTCATTTAGTTCGTTTTAAAGTGGAAAACGAAGGTTTACGAAAATAAAAGTTTCTGATTTAAAATGAATTTCTTTTTTAAAAACGACAACTTTTCAAAATTATCATTTTGAAATTTTTCAAAACGACCATTTTCAAATTTTCCAAAAATTTTGAAAACGACTTTTGAAAAAAACGAAATTGCCCATCCCTATGTAACGAAAATAAACAATTTTATGTCGTAAACAATATTGGTTTGCAAACATTTAACTTGATTTTAGATTTTTAAAGATTCTACAGATTTTAGCTGCATATAAAAAGAGCCTTCTAAAAATGCATCATTTAACAAGATGCCAGGGATACATAATATTTAGACCCTGGCTCTAAATACCACACAGGGACACAAGCATCCAATAATATAGGACTAAAGATCAGACTCTTGTGAACCATATCCCTAATGTAACCTTGCAGCCAGTAAATACTATTATATATTTTCGAGAAGATTAGGGATGAGAATTTTTTTTGTAATATTTAAAAAGTCTTTGTAAAAAAATATGAAAATTAACTTACTTGACGAGTCGTCCTATAACTCGTACTAGGCAGACCTGAAATTTATGTATCATTATTTTATAGTTATTATTTGTATTTTTTTTTCATTAATGGTTGTAAATTCTCGTCCATTTCTTTTTTAAACAAAATATTTTCATTTTCGTAAGGTTATTAAATATCACAAAAGTTTTACGTGTAATAATCACAATATTTTATGCGTAAGAAAAGACCTTTTTTTAAATAAATATAATTAGCTATATAGAAAAGCGAATTGTACAGTTAATTAGATTCGAGAAATGAAAGGTGGTAACGATTGTTAATGACTTTTTAAATATATTCTTGACAAATGAAGGTAGATTTTTCTTTCCTTGTTCCGAAATAAAACTGTTCTCAATTTTCAACATTATTGTTGCAGTAATTCCATTTCAATATTCAAGTATAATAATAACAATCAAAAGAACTTTATGAATTTAGGGATTTTTATAATTATTTACTACTACTTTACAGGGAAGTAAAGGAAATTTTACTTTACCAAGGGTTCCCAAGGGTTCCCAAGGGTTACCAAGGGTTACCAAGGGTTCCCAAGGGTTACCAAGGGTTCCCAAGGGTTTCCAAGGGTTACCAAGGGTTCCCAAGACCTATTTGGCATGCAAAACATCTATAGAGCTAAGCAAGGGATGTTTAGTAGGAAAAATTGGTTGAGGTTACCCGTTTAGTAAAAAAATTATTTCCCGAAAAAGTAGTTGTACATAATTTATCGTCTTTTGAGATGAAAATGCGCGAATTTTCGTTATTTTACTTTATTTTCCCAAGGGTTGTAATGTAACTGAACCTCCCTCCGTTGGGGAAGTCATAGGTCGTTAATGGTGTTGAAAAGGCGGTAAAACAATTAATTGCAAATACAGATTTCAAATAAAATTAACCAAATTAAATAGATAAAATTTTGGGACCCAGTTTTGTCGGAAAACTGAACTCTCAATATGAAAGTCAACCTCTTAATCTTTTTAACCAGGCTAAATACATTTGCATGGTTAAACTGAGTTTCGCAACTAGATTTTGAGGCAAATCGTTCTTTAGGAAATTACCAATTTAAATTTCTTTCAAGTGTTCAATTTCTTTGATATCAAAGATATTTTTGCTTAACAAACTTAGAATTCCACGTTTGGATTTAATATTTCGAATGTGTATCTCAACAATGGTTTATTTAAGAAATTCAGCTTTTTCTGCTACAAGTTTGTGCATAAAATGCAAGATTGTTTTTAGTTGTTTGAAAAGTGAAAAGGGAATTGACAAAACCACTTCAAACTAAAGATAACTTTCACGTTATATAGAAATCTTAATTGTTTAATCTGAACTCCTCCTGTTAAAGAGCTATTGAGTTAAAAAAACCGTTTTATATTGATTTTCTCATACGTGCTCAGGGTCACAAAGCGTGCCAGTAATGTTACATGAATTTCACCTTCTCACAGTCAAAATCATATATAATCGTCATAAACACAAATTTGCATCATAAAATCCTAAATTAATACACAACTGAGATTTTAAAAGCTTAAACCTGGTTTTGGCGTCTACTTAGACCCAAGTAAAGCTCAAGTTAAGACTCAGGTTTTGAATAGCCTTGGATTTAGTAAAAAACAAACCGCCTTGGGGGTTTCGCTCTTGAAGGCTCGGGTCTTCAAAAGCTGATGATTGTAAATTTTGTAAAAAATATTATATTTGTACATTTAAAATCTTGGGAATTATTTGAAGTGTCAAAGGAATTAAGTCCTGGCCAAAAATTCTGATTTTTTAATCCCTATGTAACAAATATTCCCGAGTATTATATCAGGGAAACCTGATACCTTATCTATATTCCTTCTAATAACTATTATCATCATTTCATGCACACTTCGTAACCAAATAAAAGATTAACTTTATCGTTCATGAACCTCGTAAATATATATATATGTCCTAGTTGGGTGCCCGTCACGCCGGTCACCCTATTTGACCTGTAACCTTATGTGTCAATAAATAGTTAGTTAAGTGTAAAACCTTGCGTTGAAGAGACCTGGCTTAAACCCTAGGTAGAGAAGACAGAAATACAGTGCGTTTTCTGTAGTTAATCTTGACTCGGGAAGACTGGCATTTTGTGACACCTATATCTTTTGAACCCTATGTCCTAAACCTTTGATATTTCAAACTTGTATTATTTGATCTAACAGAAGTCATAGTTTGAAATGGCAAATGTCTACAACATTGGACTGCAAAGGTATAGGAATTAGAAAATCAGAGTTTGTGACAAAGACTTAATTCCTTTGATCAAAGGGATGAAAAATTTTAAAAAAATAAAAAATTATATATAAATGTAAGATTAGAATTTTCGAAATTTTCATCTATTTTCCACAGCTAATCTGTCTACTACAGAGAGAAAGCTTTCTTAACAGTCTCTCATTGGTCGAATCAGAACCAATCCTGACATTAGTTTTAGCTGAGCTCGAGGCCTTCAATACTTGGGTTAAGCTTTTAAAATATGAGCTCTGGATAAATAATAAACCAATGAAACAAAACGAGGAAGGAACAAGAAACAAATGTCCTGCTGAAATGTTTAATTGCAAATGATAAAAATTGGTTTAAAAAAAAAAATGCATAGAGAATAGAATATATAGAGAGGAATTAAAAGAATCTCTCGGTATGAATTTTTTCAGTCCCTTTCAGACTGAAAGGGAGTTCAAAGTGTACAAATCATGTAAATGTTCACAAATTATATGCAGTAGAGTACATTAATACAGTATGTTCCCTAGACTATTCATTTCAATTTCGAATTTTTTAAACTGTTAAATAAACTTTATAATGAATTAGGTGAATAAAAAACATCATATGATTTATAGTTATAACGGAAAATCATCGTTTGTAAAGTGAAAGGCATAGAGTCTATGTGAAATGATCATTGGTCAATTATGAAACCAGCCTATTTCATAATTTGGTTTTCTTTTAACAATAATTTTAGATTTTCTATAAAATGATATTCCTGGGCCCAACAGGTTATATAGCATAAATATGTGAAGTACACCTGCAGTATGGAAACAGTACAACAAAATGGCCGTTTTACACTTTTTTCTAGTTAATTCCTCTCTATATATTCTATTCTCTATGATTAAATGCCAGCCTAGGAATAATTTGGCAACACATATTTATTATCCAATGTTTGCTTGAGATGAGAATAAAAGTATGTAACACATGTTTGAAATCCAATTTGAAAAGGATTGTCAACAATATAATTAATTATTATATCCGGAAATAGTTTACTGTGTAAGATAATGTTTTCTAACCCCATCCTTTTGACAGTTCTGTGTCCTCTTCTAAGCTTTTTTTTAAATAAATTTAAATTCCTTTTCTTCAACTTAAAACCTTTTAAAAGTTTAAAAGTTTAGAAAAAGATATGACTAAGTACAAAAGCTAAACAAAAACCACAAAAATAATTTTTTTATCTAAAAATATGTTTAATATCATGAATGAAAAGTTATATTGGACTTTATTTGGCTATTTCAAATCTTTTTGGAAGAAATTTGCTAAAGACTTTATTTTAAATCTCGTTTAACTCAAATCTATTATTAAAAGTCAACTGCTCTTTAAATCCTGAAAATTTAAAGCTTTCATTAAATATAAATAGTAATTGAAAATAATTAAACGTTAAATTTTCCGAATTTGTAAATGGCAGAAAATAAAACTAAAAATTTCTTAATTAAAATACAATAAAAGTTTGCATTGCAGTAATTACTAACAGTTTTTTTTAAAGGGACCGTTCAATAATTTGGGTAATTTCAGGGTAAACTAAACAGCCTATTTGCTGTTGATATGGTTTTAGTCTTACTTTTCAAAGACAACTGTGGCTGGAGAAAAAGCTGATTTTTCGTTCAAAATTTGAGCAGAAAGGGACGGCCCCTCTCTATAGACACATCCTGATGTATAGGACAAAAGATCAGACTCTATATTCAACCATGGACCGGCTCTAAATACCACACAGGGACACAAGCATCCAATAATATAGGACTAAAGCTTAGACTCTATATTCAACCATGGACGGGCTCTAAATACCATACATAGGAACACAAGCATCCAATAATATAGGACTAAATCTCAGGCTTGTGCACAAACCATATCTTTACTCATATAATTCAACGAGGATCCAAGCTATCTTTCAAGCTATATTCGATTGAATGCCAAATTGCACAATCGATGTCAATTAGACAGTAGCTCGAATCAATGCTAAAACAATTAGCAAGATCTACACTCGTATGTTTCAACGAGAACACGGACTACTTCGAATGCTCTATCTACGAACATGGAATGGTTTTAATCGCATTAAAGGATTTGAGTAATTTCTATATTAAAGGGGTATGATGTAGGTTACAATAGGCCCCAAGTTTTGCTACATGGATGAATATCTGAATCCCTCCAGAAGAATAACCCTGCATACAGTTTCAAATTTTAATTAGCGATTTTCAAACTCCTCCAGTGAAAATGATCCGGTGGTCTCCAGTGGTATCGAAATCTTATTACGAACTTCTGAGCTGAGCCGAGTTTGCTGTTCTATATTGAATACAATCAAATTAGGTGTATTGATAATATAATTTTAGGATTTTTGTAATTTATCATAAATATAATTGTAAAAAGTACATGTATATATCAAATTCATATAGATAATATATATTATTATGATATGAATACATAAAATATTTTCGTTTATTTATATGATAAAAATGTTTAGATGTTTTTTAACTGACAAAACGGCAAAATCAAAGGAATTGAGTCTTTGCCAAATACTCATATTTTCTAATCCCTATATCATTTCAACCCAATGTCGTATACCTTTGATATGTCAAACTTAGATTCTTTGATCTAACATAATTCATAGTTTGAAATATTGAATAAAGTGTAAGAATGGTATAATTTTAAGATTTTTTAAAAATATGAATTATATATTATTATCATTATTATTATTTTTGTTATTATACTTTATTAATTATATATTGAATTATATATCTTATTACTCCCCTCTAAATAATCTATTTATAAAAAAGTGAATAGGTATGGGGATAGTTTTCAGAGTCATTTAAACCCGATTGGGCTATTTTTGTCTAATAAAGATGGGGGGAGGGAGTGTTTCCCCCCCCCTATGATTTTGCCCTTAGAGTTGAGATAGGGGAGTGTGATATATGTCCATAGTTAAACTGTTCAAGGCCTGCTCATAAAAAAATAGACCTCAACTTTAATGGTTTGGGTGCAAGGGAGGATTATTAAAAAGTTCAAAAAGTATGTCTAAAGATTTTTCAAAAATAGTTATTTTTACTTTTAATAATATGTTAACATATGACACATGTTTTAATATCCATTTTTCAAGGTCTATTCAAATAAATACACCAAAGTCCTGCAGCTTAATTGATAAAAAAGTTATTAACTATTTCTGATTGTTTTTGAAACACCAATCCGCCGTTTTAACGTCCCTCACCTTACCCTATGCATCAATAAAAATTGTTAAGCTAAATTTTTGTACAACTAATTGTTGAAAAAGTGAAGAAAGAAGTTTTAGCGTTCAAATGTAAGCCGTTTTTAAGAAGAAACCATGGGGCAGGGGTTGGAAAAGACCCCCCCCCCATCGGGATAAGGTTAAGGTCAATTTTTGAATATTTCAGGCTTTTAGGCTTATTTTAAAGATGCTCCAAAAGAATGTAAGCTGTACATCAAAATTGGATTCCAAAGATATTAGCCAAATCGATTTTTAAATTGACGTGATAACCATTTTGAAAAATCTTTTGGTTGGAATGAAATTTTGGCCTAATGTTAAAAAGCAAACTTATCAAACTTGACAATTTTGACACAGATTTAACATTTATGATTCTTGTTGAGCCTCATAAAAATATAAAACGATGAATGTTTAAAAAGGGCCTCAAAAAAGCCTGCAATAATACCTGTGAATGTGTGAATTTTCTGCGTGCAAGATCATCCATAGTCAACTGTTGGTTTAAATCATAGAACCGTTCAATATCATGACCAAGCTCAAACCTCTCATTACTCAAGATCTCAGCTTCTGAAATATCATGAATGAAACCGACTCAACCCAAAATTAGGTTTTTCTACTCTAATCCAATATCTTTGTAACATGATTTCGCAGGCTTTTTACTACGAATTACATAAAAATAAGGAAAATAAAATATTTATATTTCACCTATAATATTCCAGCTAACTCTGATAACTTGGTTAAAGTAGGTTGAGTTGGCGATACTTCCCCGCACCTTCCTCTCAACCTTCTCCTCCTCTCCATCTCTATATATTACAAGATTATTAATATACTTCCCCATCCCTTCCTCTCAACCTTCTCCTCCTCTCCATCTCTATATAATACAGGAGTTTTAATATACTTCCCTGCACCTTCCTCTCAACCTTCTCCTCCTCTCCATCTCTATATAATACAGGAGTTTTAATATAATTCCTTGCACCTTCCTCTCAACCTTCTCTTTCTCTCCATCTCTATATATTACAAGATTATTAATATACTTCCCTGCACCTTCCTCTCATCCTTCTCCTCCTCTCCATCTCTATATAAATATAATAACATAAATACGTCAAATGTAGGCTTTCATGGCTCATTTAAACGCCGCCAGAAAGCCGACATTCTTCACGATACAAAATAAAAAAATATGATTTTAATTGAACGAAAATTTCGCAAAATTAACCAAATTTCCGCAAAAATGTGGTTTGAAAATTGACAGTTTAGGAACAAGTTCAGTTTAGTTGAACAAGTTGTTTTTTCAAGGAAATTCCTGTCTTTGTTAGCTGCACATATATATTCTATCTGCTGTGTTCCGCCATGACAATACAGTGTTTGTGCTGTAATTTGCAATAGAGGAGCTTTATAACTGCATTTTTACAGAGTCAATTCCATTTTTGCTCACTACATAATCCTGGTATAACTCCTGGAATAATTGATGCGTTCTTTACAGATGCTTTTTATGTGGGTTAGGCCTTTTTTATGTAATTTTTTTCAGACATTTTCTAAGAAAGTTTAGAACATTTTTTTCTTCCAATTAGGATTTTACCTAGAATTCTGACTTGTTATTGACGAGTCTCTTTTCACCGGCTGCTGATTCAACATATTTTAGTTTTCACAAAAAATATTAAATTGTTTCAAATTAATTTTATAAGACTCTCTTATTTTAAAATTAATGAACCGTGATTATGGGGAAACGTGACAGTTAAATTGATTAGACTTTATTAAAAATTTCTTTTTTAGAATGGATTGGCAAATCTTAACCAAAACTAAGATTGTAAGATATAGTTGAGGAGTGCTTAAAGATTAAGAATAAAACGTCATGGATCCTCAATATTTCAGAAATGGAATTGGATTGTCAAGAATTAAACTACCACAGAAAGTCAAGTATTAAACGACATGGATTGTCAAGGATTAAACTACATGGATTGTCAAGTATTAAACGACCTGGATTGTCAAGGATTAAACGACATGGATTGTCAAGGATTAAACTACATGGATTGTCAAGGAGTAAACTACAAGGATTGTCAAGGATTACACTTCGAGGATTGTCAAAGATTAGACTAAAGGGATTGTTAGGGGTTAAACTACATGGATTTTCAAAGATGAAACTACTTGCATTTTGTCGTGGATTAAATTACATGTATCATTAAATAATATAAGACCTATTCACCAGAGAACTGTTTATTATGAAAATGAAATTTCATATGATCTCCTTTTTTATGTAAACACTGAACAATTGCTGTGCTTCATGTTCACTATTTAAAATCATAACTTGAGTCTAAAAGTCGTCTTCCTATGGGTCCCAGTGTTTGTATATTGTTTGTTTATCTAAAACCGGTTTTCCTGTGGATGATCAGCTGATTGCAGTGTGTAGGGACAGGAACTATGGCTCTCAATCGACCTTTTACTTCTTCGTAAATATGACATTTTTCTGTAAGTTTAGTTTCATCATTGTACAATTTGTGAAGATCTTCCTAAAAGTGGTTTCAGGAGCCGGTCAACATAGTTTAGAAGCCGGTCAACATGTTTTAGGAGCTGGTCAACATGTTTTAGAAGCCGGTCAACATGTTTTAGGAGCTGGTCTACATACTTTAGGAGCCGGTCAACATGTTTTAGGAGCCGGTCAACATGTTTTAGAAGCCGGTCAACATGTTTTAGGAGCTGGTCAACATGTTTTAGAAGCCGGTCAACATGTTTCAGGAGCCTGTCAACATGTTTTAGGAGCCTGTCAACATGTTTTAGGAGCCTGTCAACATGTTTTAGGAGCCTGTCAACATGTTTTAGGAGCCTGTCAACATATTTTAGGAGCCGGTCAACAGGTTTTAGGAGCCGTTCAACAGGTTTTAGGAGCCGGTCAACATGTTTTAGGAGCCTGTCAACAAAAATCTAAAAACTTTTAATGTTTGAAAACCGACCAAAAACTATCAGTAAATGTAATGCTGTAGTATCTACTTAAAGTTTCTAAGTTTCCAAAATCGAATTTTTGTGTCAACTTAAAAAGACAAAGTATTCTAAGGACAATATTGAAAGTTCCGGGATCCGTTAGGGAGAAGTAAAACGTCTTAAAAACCAGAAAATTTCCAGATAACGTTGCGGAAAACTAAAAATCTTCCGAGACTTACGTAACTTTATTCTTAAACAATTGTAAATTCAGTTCCGTAATCCGAAACTTCTCCTTAAAGGGACTGTACGTGTAAATTCATGGCCATGCCACAATTTACAAAGGTTTCCTTGAAACCTTGTTAAATATCTGATCAATATAATGTGGAAGACTTTTTTTCTATGTTTAAGAGTGGTTAATTCTGATCGTTCTTATTTTTTTCCTGCAGTAGAAATGCACATGTTACTTTAGTATAGAGTCTATTTATTTTATTGATTTTGATAGAGAGTCGCTTAACCTTACGTTTACAATTCCTTTAACCAACACCGAAAATGTCCTGAAGTTCCGAATGCCAGAAAAAAACGTTTCCGAAAAACAAATATTTTCCGGAATGGTGTGAACCCTACTAGAAACCCTAGAAAGAATGTTTAGACCCCTTGACAGTAGAATCTTGTAACTTCTTGTATCGACAAGAATAATAAACGAAAATTCTATAAAATATACACTTTACACAATCTGACACTGCAGACCTAAACATTTCAGATACAGAGTGTCTCAAAAAAAATAACCGTAAATTCCATTAAGAAGGATATTCCAAAGACCAATTTTAATTTAAAAAAGAATGTATACCCAAATTTGCATTTTTACAGATTTAAATTAAGTCAAACAATATATTTTTGTTGTTATGCATAGGTTAGGGTACACTGTCAGTATAACAGTGTACAGCTAAGCTTTACATGGGTTCAAAGCTCTATAAAAACACTAACCCCCCCCCCCCCTAAAACTAAATACAACAAAGTTTATCCTGTCTCTAATAATGGAATATTTTCAGCTATATTTTGATATTTTGTTTAAAATTTGTCAAATAGACTTTATGTACTTTAATATTTAACATACAGGGGGTCCCAATAAACATGAGAATTCAGTGACGAATTCGATATCGTCTTTTTAAATAATTCTTTGATTTAATTTAGTGATACCTACTGAGAACGCTGTAATCCGTAATATTTTCGTCTGCTATGTTTACAATTTGTTTGTTTAGGTTTTGACTGCATATAGTGGAACAAGAAAGTTACAGTATACAAGCAGAGTGAACTCTTTACTGTTCATCTTGCAAATACATTATATAGACACATATTTACAGCCATTTACCGTTTTCATCAAATAAACTCTAGTAGACATAATAATATGATGGCTTTTGAAATTAGCCATTACAATGCTAATTCATAACAAAGACTATATAGAATTCATCCCTGAATTCCCATGTTTATTGGGACACCCTGTACATCTAGCCTAACACAAAAGTAGAAGATATATGTAAAATCTAAAAACCTATAGTTAATGGGAAAAAATGGGTTTTTAAGTTAAGACTTGCTGGACTTTTAATTGGTTTGACATTGATAGTTTGTGTGCTTTTGACCGATTGACATTGAAGCCTATGAGATTGTGCCCATTGGTTTGACATTGATAGTTTGTGTGCTTATGTCTGGTTGACTTTGAAGCTTATGAGATTGTGCTCATTGGTTTAGTATTAATAGTTTGTTTGCTTGTGTCCGTGTTGACAATGAAGCCTACGAGATCGTGCCCATTGGTTTAGTATGATAGTTTGTTTGCTTGTGTCCGTGTTGACAATGAAGCCTACAAGATCGTCCTATTGGTTTGGCATTGATAGTTTGTTTGCTTGTGTCCGTGTTGACATTGAAGCTTATATATCCTGCCAGTGTTTGACATTGATAATTTGGGAGTTGTACCTGGATTGACTGAAAGCAGTTTATGGGGTAGGGAATTTACCACAGCCTCACATACATATGTTCATGATTAAAGCAAGATGTTCTAGCATGGTGTCTAGCGTTGTTTAAATCGACTGGTGTCGAAATCACTAAGGGTTAAGCACGATTCACAACAATACCCCTTAAACCTTTTTTGATAAAGAATGTGGAAGATATATACCGTCGATTATTAACTTGAAAAGTGGTAAATTATCATAATTAAAAATAGCCGATTTTTAAAGAAAAATCATTGATATTTCATTAATGCCTAATCGATCAGACAACGTTGTTCAGGGTACAGCTGTGTACATAAAGCATAACTTGAAATTACATGACGTGGAATCTCCAACGTACAAACATAAACCGTTGAGGCGGAAATCACCGATTCAAAATTAAAAGTTTCGCCCTCTCACAAAAGAAACTGAGAATTAGATGGTGTAAACCTTGATATTTCAATCTTATAAATTAAGAGTTTGTGACAAAACCTCATGGAGTTCCTTAATGCTGAAGCTATGATTAACGTGAGTAGGGATTGCAGGGGTATCATTATTCTGTTTGTTTTGGCTATTTTTCTAATCTATTTATTTTATTTCAAACTATTTTCTGAATTGAAAAGTAATGTAAACAACATTTAGTTTAGGCATATGTGTCTATCCATCTATCTTTTTATCTATCCAAATATCTATCTATCTTTATGTCTATCTATCTGTCCATCTATCTATCTATTCCTATATTTCTCTTTTTAATCTATATCGATCTATTCATCTATCTAGACATTTATCTTTTCTATCTGTATATCTGTCCATTTATCTATCTATCGATGTATCTATCTATATTTCTTTTTATATTTGTCTATAATTTTTTCACAAAGCCTTCATCCGTTTCTTTTCAAAGCCCAGGAAGGTTTTTTTAGACTTATTTTTTAATTGTACTTTCAGCTTTTAACTGTTGCTCTGAAAGTCGGGTGTTAAAAATTATTTTCAAATGTTGCCGGATTTTTTTCCAATTTGATCATTTTAAAAAGACACAATTTCCAACTGTGATACAGGAATTTATTTTCATATTTTGATGGTCCATAAACCTTCCTTGGGGTCATGTGAGGTCCCACTCAAAAAATTTGGGCCGGATCGGTTCAGCCCTTTTAACGTTTATCGGTTACAAACAAACAGACAGACTAGCAAAGTATATATAGCTGAAAGATAATGTTTTTCAGAAATAAGTGTAATTGGAGAGGATTTATGTACAATTTAAAGAATTTTTTTTGTTTTTAATATTTTAGTTTTGTAATTTAGAATTTTGGTAATTAATATTATAAAGAGGCTTTCGTTTAGTTTAGACTATGTTCTGTGAATTGAAAAACTAAAAGAGATTTTCGCAATGGAACTCTCTCTAATTCTGGGAAATTCATTTTGAAATTTAATTCTATTTACTGAATATAGTGTTCAATTTTTTAAGGGTCAGAAAAAGGACAATTTTCGGCCTTTTCATCAGATGATTTGGCTAACTTTAGATTTTCTTCCAATGTATATATAATAACATTTTTTATGAAACTATTGTGTACTTTATCATTCTTACTCACTTCATCGTGAATTTCATAATGCACGTGTAACCATCGTGCTGTTAAATTGGCAGTACTTAATAGTACTTGTGCTGTAAAGATTTGATTGGTTCCTGGATTTTCTCCAAAAAATTTAGGATATTTCCAAAATTATTTTTTTGAATTGAAGTGAAAATAAAATTGAAATCAACTTTATATTTTACCGTCTGCTTTGATTCAATTCTTATTTGAATTATTTTGAGACTTGATATACTTTTTCGTATTATTTTTAAAAGTTAGTTTTTTGTGTATTTTTTTTGTTAATAACAGATAAATGTCTCCGGGAGCAAAGTGTTGAGAGAACTAAAATATTATTCGAGACTCCCGCTCTTCGTTTATCTATCTATCTATTTGTTTATCTATCTACTCTTCTATCTATTTATCAACCTACATTATATTTACCATCTATCTTTATAAATGTCTATTTGTCTAACTATTCATTCAACTACCTACATATTTATGTAGCGATTTATTTAGTCATTCATCTATTTTCATCCCCGTCTTAGTTTATATTCTAAAACTTATGGATCAATGTGTCTTTCTACCTATTTTTCTATATTTTTATCTTTTTATCCATCTTTCTATATTTTTATCTTTCTATCCATCTTAAAATATTTTTGTCTTTCTATCTATCTTTCAATATTTTTATCTTTCTATCTATCTATCTATCTATCTTTCTATATTTTTTATCTTTCTATCTACTTAACAATAGTTTGAGTTTCCGAAATACGATAGGGTACATTAAAGCTAACGTACGTTAGTTTTACATGTATTTCCTGCTCAAAAATATCGTTTATAGGCGATTATATTAATATAATGAAGACGACTTTCAATTTCAATTTTGATTTATATTAAGCTTTTTAAACAGCATGGATACTCAAAAACATGGAAACAAAGAGAAACTTATAGTTAAAAAACTTATTAACAATTGAAACTGAAATAAAAGTCGTCTTCATAATATTGATATAATCTCCTACCACCGTATGTCAAAAGCGTTTTTAGAATTTCTACTTTTAGAAAGTATAAATATTTAAATTTCTTCAATATAAAACAGCTTTAAAATAAAAACGTTCAACAATTAATAATAAGGTTCGACATCCTAGATCAGTGAAAGTTTAAAGGGTACTGATGTGAATCGGACACTCACGTCACTCAATAACAAATGGAGCTAAGTTCACTTAAAAAACCCCTACAATCCCTTTAAGAGTTCTAAAATGTATGCACCCCCCCTTCCCCCCTCCCCAAACCCTATTGTAGCAAACAAGATGAGGAGGGGGTTTAATAAAAAAAAATTCTGCAATTCATGAAATCTGCATAATGGTTTCGTTTTTCTCGTTATTCTACGTAATTTTGTAAAAGCAAGCCAACCCCTAGTCGTCAGTAGAGATGGGCGAGGTCGGCTTTCTTCATTTGGGTCGTTTATCGTTCGTGAACGACCCATTTCGTTCATTTTCTATTTGTTTCGTTCGTTTTTTTTCTATGTTAACGAAACCATCGTTCACAAAATTGATGCATATCTCTAATTATTAGTTGCACTTCAAATAGCGTTAGAGAAACGCGTTTGTGATTGGGCATTTACGATTAAAAAAATAATTAATAAAAATATAAAAAAAACTATTCGCTCATTTTTGTGTTCGAAATGGCTGGACCAAATTGGCTGAAATTTAAAATTCCACGGGCAACGCTGGGTGCTTCAGTTTATACCATGATTTAAGACTAAGCACGGGTAAACAGCGCGCGGTTGTATAAGTGAGTAACCTGGGCACTTCAGCATTTGACACATTTGTATTTCGTACCAAATCAATATATATATATATATGTCTGTATATTATACCCTTGGTGTCCATTATTCGGCTCTAATCTTGATTCTTGAGTCAGCATCACAGAGGTCAGAGAACATATCTTATAAACTTTATAAAGTATACTACCAAAGAGAACATATCTTTTAGACTTTATAAAGTATACTACCATAGAGAACATATCTTATAGACTTTATAAAGTATACTATAACCATAAAGAAGAGATATTATTTAGAGATGTAATGATTGAATAGTAATGTTTCATCATTTGGTTCGTTTTTTGCCGATATTTTCAGTCAGAGTCAAAATTTATTATAGTGCAAGGAAAGCAAATGTTTTTAAATGTTTAATTTGGTATTTAATTACACTTTGCCAATATTTGATCCTGATAGAAGATAGTAAATGACCCAAAGAACTATCAAAAGTTTTGCGAATTTTATCTTACAAGATTTGCGCGTATTTTCGCAATTTTTTTCGCGTAATTTGCACAACACCGGTAGTACTGTGCAAAATGTAAATTTTTAACCCCACCATGATCATATGCTTCAACAAATTGACCATTTTAAATAGTTTCAGCACAGAATCAAACATCTGAAGGCTTATTAAAAAAATGGCATATGAAAATGACTAAAAAATATGAGGTACAAAAATTGAAAAAATCAAAGTTACCGATAAACTTAATTAAACTGACTAAAAGCGTGATTTCATGCAAAGATGGCAATGATCGATTCACATCAGCACCCGTAAAAGTGTTGTCTGATTCACATCAGCACCCGTAAAAGTGTTGTCTGATGAAGTAAGAATTAGATTTCTGTGCTTTTGTTTCTTTAAACTGGTTATTTCTCTGCAACAGTAACAGAGTTAAATACTGCAACAAGTCTGGAAAACGACGTTATCTTCCACATTTTTGATCAGAGTAAGGTTTCAATGGTATCATTGTGAATCGGGCATTGCAATCTTTGCATGGAGGGTCACCTGAAAGACTTGAAATCAGGCTTAGTCCGGCTTTAACGATCAATTGTAAGATACAACAGTTTATGGTATAAAAAGGTAACTCAATAATTTGTTTTATGTTTTATCTCCCCCCCCATTCTATTAGTTTGCAGTGCCCCACCCCATCAACTTTAATTTAACCCCCCCTCCCTCAAATTTAACTTTACCACCCCCCCTCTCAATTTAAAAATTCTTAATTATGACCTTTTTCCGAAGTGGAAGAAGCGAAATTGCGCAAAACGTAGTTGCGAAAAAGCGGAATAGTGCAATTTTGCGCGAAATTACTTTTGCTAATGATTGCACAAATTGCTGTTTTTTTCGCGTGAAAGTGTCACGTAACGAAAAAAAAATTTTGTTTGGTTTCGGAAAAATTTCTTAGTAGTTTTACGGATGGAAACGATAGTAAAAATAAATGAGAACTCTAAAACTTAAAATTTAATTTGATTTTTTTTAATTACAGTGTGTTCAAACAAAAGTTTGTTTGTTATTTCTTTTTCTTTGACAAACTTTAGACAAAGAAAAAAGACATTTTATCAAGGGACGTCATCCATAAAATTTGGAATATTTTAGCTTTTTTCTTTCATATTTTAATATTTGACAATTGAATTGGAAAATATTTTTTTTAAATTGTAAAACTTGGTTCATTGATTTATTCCGCAATAAAATAATTGAGTCTTTGCCACAAACTTTTACGTCAATGTTTGCAATCTAATGCTGTAGATCTATTTATATTTCAAACTCTGAGTTCTGTAGATCAAATAATCTATAAGTTTGAAAAATCAACGAGTTACAGAATCAGGTGTATTGATGTAAATTGCCTTAAAACTAAATTTAAATGGTATGTTATTTTTTTACCTGTTTTAGTGCGCTGCGTATAAAAGCATAAAAATGACACTTTTTAAAAAAAATCTGGACTACATTTTTTCGTCTATGCGTTTTTAAATGCAAAGATTCAACTCTCAAAAAGTTTTCTTTTTTTGTCAAAATAGTGTTTCTTTGCGCCGCGCATAAAAACATCAAGATAAAAAAATTCTGACCATATCTTTTTCCTTTGCGTCTATGCGTTTTCAAGTGCAAAGATTTAACTCTCTTTAAAAAATATTCTTTATATTTGACAAAATCGTGTTTATAGGTGCGCCGTGCATAAACGCACAGAAAAAACATGTAGTCCGGATTTTTTTTTATCTAACACGATTTTGACAAATAAAAAGAAAATTTTTTGAGAGTGTTGAATCTTTGGAATTGGGCTCGATCGGTTCAGCAGTTTTGCCGTTTACAGACAAGCAAAGTACAATATATCGGTGATGCTTCTAAATTAACTTTTGGGTCCGTTGATCCAACAAATTGTCTTAAATAAATAATTTCTTCAAGTGAATAATATATGATTAGTTAGTATAATATTGACTGGGATGGTAAGCAATTAATAATTCATGCAAAAAAATCGATTAATAATTCATACACACTCTCTTTGTTAAGTTAACGATAAAATATTTCATGAAAAATTCCTTTGAAGAGACTATATAAGCGTAAATTTCAGTAACCCAGCAAGTAAAGATGCAATGCCCGATTTACAACGAGTTCCTCCATTACTTCTTATAAACAAGGAATGTGCGATGCAATTTCGCAAATAAAAATAAACAGTTTAAATAAACAAAATTGACATCTAATATATACTTGATCAGACAAAGCTTGCAAGGGTACCGTTGTAAATCGGGCATTGCCATCTTTACATTGAGGGTAGTTTGAAAATACATTTGTATGTCCCTTTACATAAGAAAATTAAATGTAAATTTATTACGTAGACGAATAATATTAAAGGGACAGACCAGCTATGTAAGGTAGTTGAACTGAGTATGCAGTGTTTTGGAAAGTTTATTTAGGATTCATTTGAGACATATAAAACTTTTTAAAGATCTGTAAATCCTGAGTTTGAGCGCAAATTCGACGTTCAAAACTCCTACTTTGGGGGTGGATACGTTTTCAGAATTATTTTTTTTTATTAAATAACGACGACATAAAATGTAAATGAAATTTTACAGTAAACTGCGTAGTTGTTAAGGAACAGGTTGAGAAAATAAAAATTAATCTTATCATCGAAAATAAGTAATCTTGTTCAATTATTAGTTTCTATTTTCTCATTATTCACAAAGATTTTCTGCAGATTTTCTGGAATTATTATCAAAAAGACGACATGTGAAGAATTTAAAGAAATCTGCGAATAAATTCAAAGAAAATAAGAAATTCAATAAATGAAAAATCGAAATAATTGATTCTAGCATTGATTTATTGAAAAATATGTTCTTAACCATCTTATTAGATTACTGTATAGATTTTACTTTATTTTTCAAATGAATCCTAAAGAAGCTTTCCACAACACTGCATACTTAGTTCAACTACCTTAAATAGCCGGTCTATCCCTTTAAAAACAAAAAAATAATAACAAATTGATAAGACAAAAGGTGTTTTTTTGCCTGTATTAAGAAAAGGCAAAATGAACTGAGTTTCTGCCACAAATTCAAATTGTCTAATTCCTTTATATTTGCAACCAGATTGTGTAAACCTTTGAAATTTCAAATGTATTATTTAATTTAACAGAATTCAGATTTTTAAATATTTAAGACCTGACATTGAATGCAATCATGTAGGTATCAGAAAATCATAAATTGAGGCAAAGACTCAATTACTTTTGGACAATGACTGTACATCTAGATGTAAACTTTTCCAACGTTTTTAGTAAAACTTTACTTTGAAATAAATTAGTAGCTATTTGTTTTACGTAACATGTGTTTCTGTTCTGTAAATACAATGTAAACACAAGGTGAGTAAGAAATGTTTTCACTTTTATATGTTTATTCTTGATGAGATACCTTTCACAACAATGTTATACAGTGTTGAGAGGGGAGAGATTTACTCATTTCTTGCACAAATAAACATTTTCGTGTAGATTATTTGATAATATTTTCTAGATCTTCAAAATATATATTTTTTTATTTCAAGTTTGGATTTTATTTGAGTTAGTTCTAAAATAATTTCATATTGTAATATTTTTTCAGGGTTTTAACCTTCTCTACTTCTCTAATTCTCTAGTTTTTTAATTCTTTAGTTTTCTAGTTCTTTAGTTATTTAATTCTCTAGTTCTCTAATTCAATAGTTCACTAGTTCACAAGTTCTCTAGTTATCTTGTTCTCTAATTCTCTAGTTCTCTTGTTCTCTAGTTCTATAGATCTCTAGTTCTCTAGTTCTCTAGTTCTCTAGTTCTCTAGTTCTCTAGTTCCCTAGTTCCCTAGTTCTCTAGTTCTCTAGTTCTCTAGTTCTCTAGTTCTCTAGTTCTCTAGTTCTCTAGTTCTCTAGTTCTCTAGTTCTCTAGTTCTCTGGTTCTATAGTTCTCTAGTTCTCAAGTTCTCTAGTTCTCTTGTTCTATAGTTCTCTAGTTCTCTAGTTTTCTAGTTTTCTAGTTCTCTAGTTCTCTAGTTCTCTAGTTCAATAGTTCTCTAGTTCTCTATTTCTCTAGTTCTCTAGTTCTTTAGTTCTTTAGATCACTAGTTCTCAAGTTCTCTAGTTCTCTAATTCTCTAGTTCTATAGTTCTCTACACAGTTCTTGGTAGATTTGATGAAAATTGTGTTAAGCTCCAATATTTTTGAGTTTAACAATAATTTATACCGTCAAGAAATTTGAACAGCTATGGGTACCTCTAGTGCTCCAACCTATGCAAATATTCTATTGGGAGAAATTGATGAAAAACTAAAGAATTTAGCTCTTTCACTAACAGTTTCCAACCTTATAAGTCTATATAATAGATTCATTGATGATATTTTCACTATATGGACTGGAACTGTAGAAATGTTGGAACTAATCCTAGACAAGATCAATAATATACATCCAACTTTGAAATTTACATTTTTTTTTCCTGTGACATCCCTCCAACTGTTCTCCATGACTGCTTTTGCTACTTAAGCCGCGCTATACCATTCCTAAACACCCTAGTATCTATACAGGATGGTAAACTAGTAACTGACCTATATAGAAAACCGACAGACAGGTGTATGTACCGTCTCCCTTCATCCTGTCATCCAACTCATACTACTAGGAACATACCTTACAGTCTAAGTTACAGACTTGTCAGGATCAGTAGTAATCGTACAACCCTCCTTTCCAGGCTTGAGGAATTATCTAAATTGCTTTTATCTAGAAACTATGATAAAACTTTAATAACAAATGCAATTAATCGTTCTCTCCAACTGTCCAGAACAGAGTGCCTGAAAAAAAGTTGTCAGAAAACCTTCAAATAGAGTTGTGTATGTCACCACCTACCATCCTGCACTACCTTCCTACAGTAAAATTTTGAACAGGGCCTGGAAAGTAATGGTTAAAGATCCATATCTAAAGGATGTATTCAAAAACCCTCCTATTGTTGCCTACAGGCAACTCAGAAACTCATCATTGCAGAGCCTCCTTGTAAAAACAAAACTCCCAAAGGAAACAAGGTCCAGGAGAACCCTAGTAGGAATGAAAAAATGTAACAGACATGGGTGTAACACTTGCCCTTTCCTACACACCACAGAGAAGGTAAAAAGTTCAAGATCAAACTTTGCTGTAAAAATAAAAACTCTTGAGTCTTGTGAAAGTTACAATGTGGTTTACTGTATATCTTGCAACAAACATAGTTGCCACAATATACAATTGTTAACCATTAATTTAAGACCTCTGTAAAATGTCGTCTTCAACTTGAATCTCCTGTCGGAGACAGCCAAACCAAATTTTCAGCCCGCAATTCCCTTTGTCCTCCTCCCACGGAGCTTAAAATATTTTCGTTGTTGTGAAATCATTAAAGTTAAGCAAAATATTTCATAAGAAGCATTAGTGAATTTCGTTAAATATTCAACTGTAATTTTTCAGAAGTTAAAAAAACGTATTTCAATACTGATCAACAATAAGTCACCCCCGACCATCCCTAAATAATTCGTAAGATTTTTTCTACTATTAATATTCATTATAACATTGTACAAGTAACCATGACCTATAATTTATGTTATTTTTTAGGAAATAAAGATTTTGTTATCGAATTTCTGAGACGGGTTACTCTGTTGTGTGTATTTGTGCGGCCTATCGGGAAAGAATTGTCTGGGGATTATAAACATCCCCCACCAGAATCCTAACTGGCCTATTATCCTGATTTGTCTAGCGTGTTGCTGTTTTCCGTCAACAACAATATATTGGAGAAACAGGAAGGAGATTCTGATAGGTTTAGAGAACATATAGGTTATGTAAAAAGTGCTAATTTAACACAACCTACTGGAAATCATTTCAACCCTCCAGGACATACACTATCAAATATGAAAGTTACAGTTCTTGAAAAATGTAAAGAAAACAATCCAACATATCGGAAGATCAGAGAATCGTATTTTATCAACCAGTTTAACGCAACAGCAAAAGGACTAAACAAAAAAAGATGATACAACTTTCTGTTGTGGCTTTAGTGTGGTTGTTTTCTGTTTAACGAATTTAGTCTTCGTTGTTGTTCTATAGTTGTTTTTCTTATATGCTAATTGCAATATTTTTTTTAAAAAAAAGTATTTGTTACATTATCGTTATTTTTAATTTGTAATAATTTTGGTCATTTTCTGTAGGACTGATGAGGATATGAAATATATCGAAATTAATTTCCAAACCCGAGTTTTTCTACCTGTGAGAGTGAAACCTTTTTTTGCCAGTTTGGACAATTTACATATAGTTCTCTAGTTCTCTAATTCTCAAGTTGTATAGTTCACTAGTTCTCTAGTTCTCTAGTTCTCTAGTTCTCTAGTTGTATAGTTCTCTAGTTCTATAGTTCTCTAGTTCTCTAGTTCTCTAGTTCTCTTGTTCTTTAGTTCTCAAGTTCTCTAGTTCTCTAGTTCTCTAGTTCTCTAGTTCTCTAGTTCTCTAGTTCTCTAGTTCTCTATTTCTCTAGTTCTCCAGTTCTATAGTTGTCTAGTTTTATAGTTCTCTAGTTCTATAGTTTCCTGGTTTTCTAGTTCTTTAGCTCTCTAGTTCTATAGTTCTCTAGTTCTCTAGTTCTCTACTTTTTACAAATTTTATTTTTTTTTTAAATATTTTTAAGACAAAGACCAAACTCAACTTACAAATCGGTATATATGACATAATGATTATTTTTCTCTCCGTGAGCTGACCATTACAACAAAATAAATTCGAAATTCTTTGCTTTGGCAAATCAGCACATTGACACTAGACAAAATGAATTTACAAAACTTAAGAATTAATGGAAATAAAAGAACAATTCGACGATCAATGTAAAAAGAACTACAGAATTTCACAGATTTAGATTTCGAACCAACTAGAATACCGCACTGTTAAAAATTAAACAGCTGCCAGAGCTCTCTGCATCAAAATGGAAAAAGAACCTCATCCGCTGAAGAATTGGATTGCGGAGAGGTCGTCTCAGCTAATTTGTCAAGATAAAGAATTCAATTATAATGTCAAAGTCTCATATTATGTGAATATACCTTTATTTTTTAAACTAAACTTTTTTAATAGATCATTTACTAAGGTAAAGAATTTGTTGGGTTCAATGTTTTTTATTAGGAAAGGATAAAAAATATTTATTTTAAATTAATCGTTTTTTTAAAGTGATGTTCCTTTATCATTTCAATGCAATCAAGAGAAAAATCCCTTAGAGAAATATATTCTTCTTTTTTGCTTTTTTTACGTTTTTCTTCTTCTTCTTCTTCTTCTTCTTCTTCTCCTTCTTCATCTTCTTCTTCTTCTCCTTCTTTTACTCTTTCTTCTATTTGTTGTCTTGAACAATGAGCGGGAAGAACGGTAAAATCTACATCACAGATATCTGAACAAAATATCATTCAATTATTTTATTTATCCATTCTAATCTTAAATTTAAATGAAATTTATTTCAATTGTATTAGAAAATAATTAACAAAACCAAAAAAGTTTATATAATAACTAGGGTTTCAGGGCGCTTCGCACCCATCTTCTTTTTCAACTTTTAATTGTGGCTTTATCTCTGAACATCTTCTCTTTGTACAGATAAAACAAAAACAAAAAAAGTTTGCGGATTTCATAATATTTTTTTGCGCATTTTTTAATTTTTTGCAAAAATAAAAAACTTTTAAACACAAATTTTTAAAATTTTAATCATTCATAAACCTTCCCTGGGGTCACGTGAGGTCCCACAAAAAATTTGGGCCCGATCGGTTCAGCCGTTTTGACGTTTATTGGATACAAACAAACATATCAACAGACAAACAGACAGACAAGCCAAATTTATATATAGATAATAAAGAATACAAAGGTAGCAGAAAAAGAAATGAAATAAAAATGTAAAAGTTTAAGAATAAATGAAACCATAAATATATGTTAAATGTTCATCACGTAAACAATCTTAAAACTCCGTTTAATGAAATTAATTAGTATGTTTAGCAAACTAAAACTATTTACTAAATAAATATATAGATCTTTTAAAATAAAAATCAAGAACCCAGCCATTCAGTATTCAATATTTATATATGAACAAAATATTCTATATAATGTATTAAGAAAATAACCCTATATTTGATTAATATGGAATATACATTAAAAATAATATCAAATATTAATTCATATTTATCACAGGGAAGTGTATAAGATACAAGATATATTCTTTTTAATATATATTCTCACGTGAATATTTTAATCTATATATGTTAGCTATAGCTGGCCAAGTACGGCCGGACCGAAAAGGCTGATTTAGGGAAACCGTGGGTAACAGGGAAGTAACAAAGTATAAAGAAATTTCGAGATTTAAAAAAAATGTTTAAATTAAATTTTACCAAATTCCACGGGCAACACACTTTATCTTGTAGGATATATAATTCACCTTTGTTTCATTACTGCTAGATGGTTCCGTATATCATTGCAACCCAATGTCGTAGACTTTTGATTTTTCAAGCTATCAATTTTGGTAGAACAGATTGTTTAAGCAATAGATATCAATCGTTTTCACCATAATATTGCGGCAAAGATATTTGGATTAGCAAATTTGAGTTTCTGGCAAGAACTAAATTTCTCAGTCTGAACTTTTTTTTGATAAGTATGTTTTTTATTTTGCACAATCTTTGCACAAGTTATTTCATTCGTTCGTGATCACTGTGTTTCAAAATCATGAGGATGATCGTTTTAATAGATATTGAACTTTAGAGAGAATTTAAACATTAAATCATGACAAAGTAATTCCCTTATATCTGTAAATACCTAATTTTTAAAAGGATATTATTTTTCGTAAAAATAAAAATCATCGAGATTAAATAAATTCTTAAGATTGAAAAACTGCAAATCATTTTCTTAATTCTTATGCACTTTGTTATCAAAGAACCTTAACCTTTTTTACTTCGACAATTTGTGTTTTTAAAAAACGCCCGTTTTTCATTTTCTGAATGATCCAAGTCGTTCGTCCATCCTTAGTTTTTTTTAAATAACACGATCGATCCTTCATGAAAACTTTTGTTTGTTCTTAAAAATTTGGTAAGTTGAAAAAAACGATGCATATCTCCATTTTTACCTATACTATACCCATCTCTATTTTTACCTATACGATGCCATCTCTTTTTTTACCTATACGATGTCCATCTCTACTTTTACCTATACAATGCCCATCTCTATTTTTACCTATATGATGCCAATCTCTATTTTTACCTAAACGATGCTCATCTCTATTTTTACCTATGCGATGCCCGTCTCTATTTTTACCTATACGATGTCAATCTCTTTTTTTACCTAAACGATGCCCATCTCTATTTTTACCTATATGATGCCCGTCTCTATTTTTACCTATACAATGCCCATCTCTATTTTTACCAATACGATGCCAATCTCTATTTTTACCTAAACGATGCCCATCTCTATTTTTACCTATACGCTACCCATCTCTATTTTTACCTATGCGATGCCCATCTATATTTTTACCTATACAATGCCCATCTCTATTTTTACCTATACGATGCCAATCTCTATTTTTACCTAAACGATGTCCATCTCTATTTTTACCTATACAATGCCCATCTCTATTTTTACCTATACGCTACCCATCTCTGTTTTTACCTATACGATGCCCATTTCTATTTTTACCTATGCATTCTATAGGAAGAGGTAGAAAGGGTTCAACATATGAGCAGTAGAGAGGTAGAGAGGTACAGGGAGGTGGGACGTAATTAACAGGCCGAGAGGTTGTTGGGTGGGAGGTAGGTCGAGTAGATTGGGGAGTAGGCGGGGTAGTGGGAGGGGGAGTAGGGTAGTAGGTAGGTGGAGTTGATGATGTACTAGGAAAGTAGGTAGATGGAGGTGATGATGTACTAGGGTAGTGGGTAGGTGGAGATGATGATGTACTAGGGTAGTAGGTAGGTGGAGTTGATAATGTACTAGATGAAGATGGATAGTAAGAACTAGATGTTGAAATTACTGGACTCCATGTTACAGGATTCTAAATCATAATCATAATCAACTTTATGTTAACTATGAAAATATAAAGCTATAACCACCGTGATTAACACATAACAATAAAAAGGGGATGGGAATGTGATAGGGGGATCTTGTTTTTTTTTTGTAAAACAGAAAATAATTTATTATATGATGTAATTAAACCAAATGTTGTTTATTTTAACTCTTTAACACGGCGCTACGACATCTGCTCTATTTCCATTTGCTCTATGGCCAACTGCTCTAGTTCCATTTGCTCTATATTCCATATGCGCTATACCTCATTTGCTCTATAACCTTAAAATACAATATAAAAAAGATTTTATTGGAATTAGATATGCAGCATTTTTTTGGAAAAATCGCAAATTATTAAAACTTAAAATGACGTGTTTACTCAGAGAGCAAATGTTGAGTAGAGCAATTGGATCAAGACAGTTATAAACATGTTTATTGAGCAAATGACGTGTTAAGTCATAGATCAATTGACGTATTGAGCAGATGACATATAGAGCAAACATCGTGATGCATGAGCTATAGAGCAAATGGTTAATAGAGCAAAAGGCCATAGAGCAAATGGAAATAGAGCAGATGTCGTAGCGCCCTTTAATTAAGCCTTTGCTAAAACTAGGGTTTCCATTTTTCCGGAAAAAAATTTCCATTTTGGAAATGGAATGATCCGGAAATTTGTTGCGTAAACCGGAATTCCGGGATAATTCCGGTATAAATGGAAACCGGAAATTTTCCGGTTTACGTCACGTAAACCGGAAAAATTTCCGTTTTACGGAATGGGAACCGTGAAATTTCCAGTTTCCATTTCGTAAACCGGAAAAATTTCCGGTTTCCATTCCGTAAACCGTAAAATTTACAGTTTCCATTTCGTAAACCGGAAAAATTTCCGGTTTCCATTCCGTAAACCGGAAATTTTTACGGTTTACGTAACGTAAACTGGAAAATTTCCATTCCGTAAACCGGAACTTAAAGAATTTTTCTTATTTTAATTAAATTCATATTTACAAAGTTTGAAAATTTGAATAATTTCCCGAACGTTCCGGAATTCCGTAACGATCCGTAATTCCGGAACAACGTTCCGGAAATTTCCGTTTTACGGAAAAAAATCGTTCCGGAAATCGTTCCGGAATACCGGTTTTCCGGAACCTTTTCCATAATGGAAATGGAAAAAATTTCCGGATCATTTCCGTACGTAAACCGTAACCCGGAATTCCGGTGGAAACCCTAGCTAAAACATTAAACCTAAGTCTAAATAAATTAATATATTTTAACAGAGAAAGCTCCCGTATTTCAGCTCCTTGCATATTGATATATATACTTATTTCATGTCTTTGTATTTTTATGTAAACTCCATTAAAAAAGGGGAATGCCGCCCCGAATCACATCAGTACCAAGAAGGTCAGAAGAACGAGGGTTGGTGTAAGTCGTAGTTTGTAAGTTTATATTGATTATTTATTAATATTATGTTAGTCGTGCGTGATAATTTACACGTATTAAACTAGGAATTTTTTCTTGTGGTTTAATATCTATTAATATCTATTTTTGGAGGTTGATCCCCCACCCCTTTCCCTCTTCGCCCCTGTTCATTTTTGGAGGTTGATCCCCCACCCCTTTCGGTTTAGCCCCTTTTTGATCTATGGGAGTGTGCAGGTAAGAATGAATTGGATAATTAAGTTCATTAATTAGGCGCAATCCTAATTACTTCTTCATTCATATGGTGTGCGAAAAAAGTATTTTTGTGCACATTTTTATTGTTTCATTTTTTGAAAAGAATGTACTTGAATATTTAAATTATTAAGAGAAAAAATACCAAGGGTATAAAATCCAACCCCAACCCCAACCCCCTGAAAACCTTAGAATAAAAAATTTCGTTTCAGTGAATTAAAAGTATATTCTAGGGGGGGGGGGCATGTTCATACAGGAATTGAGTCTTTAAATGTCACAAACTCAGCTTTTCTAAACTCTATATCTTTGCAACTTGACGGTATTTGAATTTAATATTTCAAACTTAAATTATCTGATCTAACAGGAAGCATAGTTTGAAATATCACAGCATCGAGTTGCAAAGATATAAGGATTAGAAAATTAGAGCAAAGGCTTAGTTTGTTTTTTTAGTTCTTTTTCCTGGTCCACCCTGTGTATTGGTAAAAGTGCCACCTACACCATCACATCCACTAATTAATACTTGAAGCACGTACTCCCCTTGCAAGATCTAATCATCCAGGAGAATATAATGGAAAATCAAATTGAGAGCATGAGTCTTTTGGGATTAGAAACTTCAGGTTCTTTACCAGGGGAATGTACAGGGGGGGGGGGGCAATCCATTTCCCCCTTTCAGAAAAAAAAATTACCCCATAACAAAACCCCCTCCCCTTTGTTTTACATAACCATAAAATACATTGCTGAACAAAAAAGTTTTGATAGCAAATAGGAAAAAGGGGTTTGAAAGTTTTGAATCCCTCGGGGGTTCAAATCATACATTCAGCTCAAGTTATTTCACATAAGGGTTGGGTTTAGGTATAAAATGGATTAGAAAAATCAAAATATGTTTTCTTAAATCCTTTACTTACCACTTGTGGCCTTTTTGGATTTGATTTGATTTTAATTTTCAATTTTGATTAAAGACAAGCATTTTGAAACCATGATTGTTTGGTTTTAAAGTGAAAATAATTTTTTGAATTTACTGAAAAAAATGTAATCTTCATTTTAGAGTTTTGAAAAAAATAGTTTTTTTAGATTTGAAAAATTTACCTTGACCCCGAAGTATGGTTCAAATTGTCTTCTATGAGTGAGAATATCCCAAAGAGGAGTTGGAGGAGGATAGGAGGGATAGTCTCCTAAAGATGGCAGCGCTAGAAAATACAAAAATTTAGATCTAAAAGAACCCCCATTATATCATAACATGATATCGATCATTCATCCCCCATTCCCTCTTGGTAATTAATCCCCACCCCTTACAAATTTAACCCTCTGGTCATGGAGAGGCAACTTCCCAACAGTATTTAAACCCAAGTGGCAGCTTCCAAAATATTCAATTTCTCAAGCGGCAACTTCCGAAGTCTGTTTTAGCCGCAGCGCTCGGACCTTAAAATTTTCAAGCCGCAGCGCTTAGCCTCTAGATTTTCTAGCCGCAGTGCTCTGCCCCAAGCCCATCCTAGCCTTAGCAAACGGTCCCATAGCCTACGGCGCCTCAGAAGGCCTAACCTATCCTTTGGGAAGTTGCCGCTTGGGAAAATGTACATTTGGAAAGTTGCCACTTGGTTGATTCCCCTGGAAAATTCCCCCTTACCTTCTAAAAATAACCCCTCTCTCCCTGCAAAATTACCCTGCCCCTTGAAAATTATCCCCTCCCTGCAAAATTACCCTCCCCCCTGCAAAATTACCCGTACCCCTTGAAAAATGACCTCCTCTCCCCTGCAAAATAACCTCTTTCCCCCCTGATAGCAAAATACCCCTCCCTTGAACCTCCCCCCCTTTTATGGCGAGGGCAAATATAATGCAAAAGCTCTAGTTTTGCATGATTATACCGTGCATTGAACTTACAAAAATGCTAAAGGCGGTTGTATCAATATTTCGTCATCCAGTTCAAAATATTTCTGCAGGGGGAACCCGTAATAAAGTAGCGATAAGAAAAACTGCATGTTAAAGACTTTGATTAGATTTTTAATGGACAAATACAAAAGTTTAACTTTAATCAAAGCAATAAAAAAATTAAAACCCGCAAATTTTGTACTTTTTTTTCGCCCCACCCTGTAGTTCAATTATACCTCGATCAATTGTAAATATCATAAAGTAATCTAAACTTGAAACAAGATTATATTAAATAGATACACACATGTGCTTACACAGATATAGATACAGATACAGATACAGATACAGATACAGATACAGATACAGATACAGATACAGATACAGATACAGATACAGATACAGATACAGATACAGATACAGATACAGATACAGATACAGATACAGATACAGATACAGATACAGATACAGATACATATGCAGATACAGATACAGATACATATGCAGATACAGATACAGATACATATACAGATACAGATACAGATACAGATACAGATACAGATACAACAGATACAGATACAGATACAGATACAGATACAGATACAGATACAGATACAGATTCAAATACAAAATACAGATACAAATACAAATACAGATGCGGTCTGAAAGTTAAAAGATAAATTTTAAATATTTAAAATTCTACAATTTCAAACAATTTGTATTTAATTTTCACTTTTAGACATTTACACTAACTTTTAAGTTAAACTTTAAATAGAAATGAATACTTTTTTATAAATCACGAAGAGCATTTCCTCTTGATAATAATTGGATTAAATAGAAGAATAGAAATTTGGCAGATTTTCTGGTTTTGAACTATGGAGAATTTACAAAACTCTAGAAGAGGATATAAACAAAGTCAGTCGGATTAATAAGTTTGTTTGTACAAACAGTGAGATTCAGAATACTGTGGAGCAAGAGTCGTCTTGTTTTTTCCTTTAATTATGAAATATCAATAGGGATTTTTTATTTTTTTTTATTTTTTATACTGAAATATTTCGGAAAATGTTCATGGTATGAAATAATGATAAACTGAAAATTGCTTGATCAGATTTAATAAATAGCGAGAGAAATTGAACTAGGTTAAGGGGCTCAATGTAATATGTGTAGTTCCACTAGTTCTCCTATCCCTTCAACCTTGTGGTTTTTATCTCACCTAATCTGTTCTTATCCTTCAGTTTATTCACTTTTCTTGTCATATACCAGATCACCTCTCTTCAAAAATAAAAACAATTTTTTCATAAAACTTAATAAAGTTTAAAAATATAAATTATAGAAATAGAAAATAGATTAATGTTTTAAATAGTAAATATGTTTTTAGGAAAAAAGAAAAATTTTGAATCATCTGGTCGAGATATAAAAAAAAGACCAATTACTGAATGAAGAATATGAAGAATGAAGAATGAAGAATGAAGAATGAAGAATGAAGAATGAAGAATGAAGAATGAAGAATGAAGAATAAAGAATGAAGAATTATGAATGAAGAATGAAGAATGAAGGTTTTGTACCTAATATGTTCCCTTGAGAATAAACTGTCTTCATTATTCTTCTCTCCCTCTAACCTAGACATTAAAATATGAAGAAAATTCCCAAAATTATTAAATTTACAAAATTTTGCAAACACGCTCTAGCGTCCAAACTAATTAAACATTCGGTCCTTGTCGACCCAAGAAGATGAACCTTATGATCACAATTTGACCAATTAGATGCCAATCATGCAATTCGACATCAATTGTTCGCCTTTTATCGTTGACATTTGTTTAACGGTAATATCCGTGTTAGATAAAAAAGTAAAAAAAAAACTCTGTAGTGTACAGCCGCTAGTGGGAGATTGTTGCATTATTTAGAACAAAACGACATTGAATTAAAATTGAAGAAACGGACGCCATCTACCCATGGTTAGTCCTGGGTGTGTCGTATTTTCTAACTATATAGTGTACTAGTATAATTATAACTTTTACCAAACATATAATTTTGCATAATTATGTTAAAAATAATAAGACTTGTAAATCTTATCTTATGTACACTCCACACTTTGCACTCTACACTCTACACTCTACACTCTACACTCTACACTCTACACTCTACACTCTACACTCTACACTCTACACTCTACACTCTACACTCTACACTCTACACTCTACACTCTACACTCTACACTCTACACTCTACACTCTACACTCTTCACTCTACACTCTACACTCTACACTCTACACTCTACACTCTAGATTATGCCTTCTATTCTCTTCAGTTTAACAACTACATACTTCTAACTAGAATCAAAAGTTACTGTTTGAACAGCTAACAAACTTAGTTAGTGTTTTATCACGTAGACATAGACTGATTAAAAGTTAGTCTGCGGCCATTGAATATAAAAACGAGATTTAAAAAAAAGTTTAATACCATGCATAGAATTCATTGAAATGTAATGATATTTAATTTAATAACTTCAGGACTTCCTTATATGTGTCTCCTTCTCAGCAAGACAACCCCCCCCCCTCCCCCCAAATCGCTTTTATTATTAACCCTATTTCTACTAGAAATTTACTTATTGTGTCGAGGCTGGTAATTTTGTTTGACTTATTAAACTAACATAAGTCCATCACTTCAGTATTAAAGCTGGACTTTAATTCCTATTTTCTGAGTTCTCATGCATGCTAATTGACCGACAAAATATATATTCAGACCTCCTAGCTTTCTCAGTCTTTAATTTCAGCATTGTAAAGCTTTTTGCTTAGTCTACGAAAAATGTTTTATTGGCACATTTTTTACATTAAAATTTCACATACTTTTACTTTTTAAATTTCACATTTAAAAAAATTTGCACATTTTTAATGGTTTTTACTGAGGAGACATCATTTATCATTGTTCAAACATCATTTATCATTGATCAAACATCATTTATCATTGATCAGACATCATTTATCATTGATCAGACATCATTTATCATTGATCAGACATCATTTATCATTGACTAGAAATTATTTATCATTGATCAGACATCATTTATCAAATCAGACATCATTTATCATTGATTAGACATTATTTATCATTGATCAGAGACATCATTTATCATTGATCAGACATCATTTATCATTGTTCAAACATCATTTATCATTGATCAAACATAATTTATCATTGATCAGACATCATTTATCATTGATCAGACATCATTATCATTGATCAGACATCATTTATCATTGATCAGACATCATTTATCATTGATCAAACATCATTTAACATTGGGCATATAAAGTTCTGAAGGATGTTTCGTTGTGAATAAGGTAAGCCCTGTTATTGAAAATAGAAAAACGTTCCTTTAACGGATAATTCGAAAAAAAAATTAATGGCGAAAGTGTTTAACCTGCCAAGTTGATTAGTATCCTTAAATATACTAATTTCTGAGTACGCAGTTCCTAAACATAAATATTTAATCAGAACTAATCATGATGATCGAAAATTCTTTTATCTTAAAGGAAATGAGTTTTTGCCACAAACTCTAATTTTCGAATCCTTGTACCTCTTTGCAACTTGATTTTGTAGACCTTTGATATTTCAAAATATGATTTCTATAGCATCATCAGTGTAAGTTTGAATTATCAAAGGTTTAAGACCATCAGGTTGCAAAGTTAATTTCAGATTGTGGCAAAAACTCAATTCCTTATTTTTTGGATCGGTTTTAAATCAATTAATTTTTAAGGCGACACCAGAATTTATTCTAAAATATTTTATTATTTTATAAAAATTTCACGAGAGATCGGCAATTCCTGTGAAACCACTAGATATGGAAAAATGATTTTTATACATAGTTAAGTTTACTAAAGATTTTATTGGGGATTAAGCCATACATAATACACATACAGTCGTTTAAGTTATTTTGGATATTAAATCAAAATTAAATGAAATATAGGATAGCTGAAAGCATTACGAAATAGAGAACATTCGAAAGAGTACCACAATGGTTTCAGTAGAAGTAAATATTTCCATTTACTGTTTTTGCGCGCGATACAAGGATTCATAACTCTAATTGGATAATGAGATAGATAGAAAGATAGTTGTTACCGCCATACTATTTTTATTGGTTCAGAATAGACAACAAACACATGACTGAACCCTTATTGGATCAGGCGCTAATGGACTTGGTATACAAGAGTAGTATGAGAACATTATTTTATGTATTTAAGACAAAAGTAGAAATAATTTTTCACACAATGTTTCTGGCTACTGAGTTATTTTTAACTATAAATATGTGATACATTTTGTTCTCAAATTCTTAATCACGATTTGCTTTGCTTAAAAGTGATTAATTCTGATAATGATCCTTAATGTTTTCCTGCAGTGCAGTATAGTAACGCGTAAGTTACTTCTTAGATCCACTATAGTTTCAGTAGAAGTAAATATTTCCTTTTACTGATAGCGCCGAATGAAGGATTCATAACTCTGAGTGGATAATGAGATAGATAGAAAGATAGATGTTACCGTCATACTATTTCTATTGGTCCAGAATAGACAACAAACACATGACTGAACCCTGATTGGATTAGGCGCTAATGGACCGGCATACAGGAGTGTAGAAAACTCACAATTGAAAATTATCGCTTTTTATACTTGAAATACATTGACATCTAACTCAAACTTATTCAGCCACAGGTTTTAAGGGTACCGCGCGTTGTGAATTGGACATTTCTGACATGTTAATAAAGGGTTGCTTAAAACTACTCTGAAATTGCTTTAATATTCCAAAAAAATGTAAAAGCTTTTTTCAAAAAGTAAAAAAGTGTAAAAAATTTACCTAAATAGAGAAAAATTAGTTTGATCCTCATTCTGGTTGAAGGAGTTTGATGAATATTTCCTCAAACTAACATATTCTTGAGATCTGAAGCAATAGTGATTTTGAAAGAAATATTTCTTACAATACCCTCGCAAACAATTGTGATAAGTCTCTTGGAGGTTAAAATAAAATTTACACTGTTAACCCTATTTCGACTGACCGACTGACTGGTGTGCCCAAAATAGACGGGGGGGGGGGGGTGAGGTTAATGTGACAGGGGCATGTATTTAGTTGGAAAATTCAAAAATTTCGAAAACCTTAGATCAATACTTTTAGAGATATCGCAAAAAACGGTCAACCCCCCCCCACCCCCCGGCCTTCAGTCGGAATAAGATTATTCAACATCAAGATTTTCACTGGAGTCAATTAAAATTTTAAACTTTAATTTAATTACAAAAAACAGGAAATGTGTTGATATAATGGTTCTATTTAATTTATCAAATAATAGTCCTATTATGTACTGCCAATCATCAGAAGAATTAAAAAAGCCTTTTAAACATGTTAGAAATATTTGGAGTGTTTTGTTTAATTATTTTAAAAAGATGAACAAAGGTAAATGCACTTAAAGTAGTTCTATTTAAAATTCTAAAAGAACTGAAAAAACCTTTGAAAAAAATATATATAATTGTTAATAAAAAAACGAACCATATGTTCCAAAAGATATATATAATTGTTAAAAAAAACGAACCATGTGTTCCAAAAGATATATATAATTGTTTAAAAAAACCATGTGTTCCAAAAGATATATATAATTGTTTAAAAAAAACGAACCATGTTCCAAAAATAATGGAAAAAGATATATAAAATTGTTAATAAAAAAACGAACCATGTGTTCCAAAAAAAAGCTTATCTTAACAATTATATTATTTTTAACCTGTCTAGTAAGACTTGTGAATTCCATAAAACATAAACAGTTTGTTTTAATCTTCGTGACAGAAAGAATCTTAAAAAATAATTGCCTTAAAACATTTTTTTAGACAAATTAAAAATATTTGCAAATTATCTTTTTTCCTTCTCATGATCCGAGTACGTATCCCTTTGCACAATTTTTTTTGAATAATCTTTTTTGTTTGTTTATTTTCTAGTGGTTTTTATTAATTTTTTTTTAATCGATATTGATGGTTATTATATCGTTAGAACTGACGAGGGTCAACCCAGACCGAAATATATTTTCAATAAATGTGGAACTAAAATATACTTTTTTACTCTACAGATGTTTGGTCCATCACCATTCCCGATTTTTAAATAATTTTTCCTTTCAACTGTTATTTATTAAGCTTTTAAAAACTTAATCACTCAAACATTATAACAATGCTCTTTATAACGTGCCTTGCAAGCTTAAATCATTTTAACATCATTTTTTTTATAACCCTTTTTTCGTAACGGACATTATAAGATATCATTTTGAAAACATAAGTTAACATTCTTTATTACCATGTGTTTAAAAACTTATTGTGTTCCTAAAAAATGTCAAACTAATTAAATGAACTTAGTGAATGTTTCTTATCTTTATTCCTTTTATTGAAGAGTTATTGAGAAGAAATGTTTGTTTTGAATTTATAATATCTAACCGATCTGACCCTTTAATATAATATCTAACCGATCTGACCCTTTAGTATAATATCTAACCGATCTGACCCTTTAATACAATATCTAACCGATCTGACCCTTTAGTATAATATCTAACCGATCTGACCCTTTAATATAATATCTAACCGATCTGACCCTTTAATATAATATCTAACCGATCTGACCCTTTGATATAATATCTAACCGATCTGACCCTTTAATATAATATCTAACCGATCTGACCCTTTAATATAATATCTAACCGATCTGACCCTTTAATATAATATCTAACCGATCTGACCCTTTAATATAATATCTAACCGATCTGACCCTTTAATAAAATATCTAACCGATCTGACCCTTTAATAAAAGTAAATTCAACCTAAAGTCTGACCGCGTCAACCTTGTTGCACCGGCTAGTCCTTTTGAGTGTTTGCTTTATTAACCCAAAGTCCAGGCGATACAGTACAAACTGGGACTGGAAATGTTGACCCGGCTCGGAAATTCAAATGTACTACTGCAGCCCGTGATTTGCTTTTCGTACATTTTTGCGTAAAATCAAAGCTGGAGGAGCAACGGAGTCGCAGAGTCGTAATGGCAATTGCATTTGTTCTTCTCCTTCTGGTTGGTTTGATATGAAAGCATTCTTTTTCTTTTTATGTTCTTTAACACTTTGTAATCTTTTGACACACTCACACAGATTCTTATAAAAGTAAAAATTAGACAATTCGTGGTGAAACATAAAAGTTGCTGACAGCTGACATCTCAATCTCGGACACATTGGACACAAAAGATTCTTTTCCAATTTCTTGCAAAATCTTAAATAAAAGATAAAAAAAGTTTTGCAATGAAAAATATTAAACATGGTAAAAACTGAAGAAAAAAAGAAAGAAAACTGGATAAATTTTTTTTTAAAAAATAAGTTGAAAAACAGGGAAAAAATGTATATTATAGCAAAAAGAAGAAATAAGGAAATCGAGAGTGAAGTATGATAAAAAATAGGAAAACTAAAATTGTAAGAAAAGGAAAAAATGAGGAAAATTTATTCTTCTATCTATCTATCTATATAACTACCTATCTGTCTACCTATATATCTATTTTTCATCAATCTATCTATTTATCTATTATTTTGTCTGTCAGTCTATATATTTATCTATCTATCTAGCTTTCTTTTAATTTAAAAATGTCCCTTTAATGTAACTTTAATATATCTGTAATAAATATAGTAGTAACCCCATATGTTGTGAACATGAACATACCTATATATTACGTTATAACATTATCTGTACCCTAACTACGTTAATTAATTTCTGAAAAGACCTGTCCGTCCATATTATTATCATGTACTATAAAACCCAAAATATAGATTAGTTGGACATGAACCTTTGCTTTATTACGTTTTGACACATATTATTCTGAGAGCGAGTTGTATCTGAATGATACATACTTAAGAACACAGAGGAATAGTGTTGTATCTGGATTGATACAGATTAAAGTATTATTGGAGAAACTAGAGTTTGTAAGCGAGTTGTATCTGAACAATATATACCTAATTGAATACAGGGAATGTTGTACCTAGCTGGATTAATACAGACTATTATTAGTTCTTGTGTACAGAATATAGAGTTTGAGCGAGTTGTATCTCGATTGATAAAATACAGAATACAGAATAGTGCAGATGGTCATACCTGGATTGGTACTGACTTAAAAAAAAACTATTGGAGTAAGGCATTTGTAACATTTTCGAAATATGTATCTATCTATCTATCTATCTATCTCATTCTGTAACTTTAAGATTTATCTATCTAGGTATCTATAAATCAGTTTGTCTATATTTCAATCAAGGTTTCCTAAAGACCTTATCAGCACACTGACACACGCAATGACTAAGCTTTGACTTCAAACCCAAGAGAAAATTTATTCCATTTCATGCGAAGAAATTGTCATGTTTGAACATTAAAACCAACCTTCCTCCCTCCCTTCTCCTCAAACGCCAAACCTACTTAAATATTTTGTTATTGATAAATTAAAATAATATTTCAAAAGTTTTATTTTATTTCAAATTGAATTTTAGTTTATTAAAATATTATTTAAGTATAGTTACCCAGCAATTAGAATATCTTGCTATATGTTAATGTTAATGTGCGTGAATTGTTTCCAAAACATATCAAACGACTAATTTGTTTTAAAAAATGTTTTTCACACACATTATTTTATTGAGTCATAATTTAGTTATCATTGAAGATCTCCCAACTTAACAGTCCCTTAATACCCTTCCCTTTACCCTTCCCTTTACCCCTCCCATTACCCTTCCCTTTACCATTTCCTTTACCCTCCCTTTACCCCTACCCTTCCCTTTACCTCTCCCTTTACCCTTCCCTATACCCTTCCCTTCACCCTTCCTTTACCCTTCCCTATTCCCCTCCCTAGTTACCCATTTTTCCCGTCTAGTTTTCTATTTATTCTGTCTAGTATAGTAGTAGCCCAGGGGAGCAGACAGTTCAAACCTGATGTTTCATTTTTAACGGAGTCACGGAATACGTGGAACAACAGGTTAATTTATTTATAAATGTAGATAACAAAATCCATCCAAATCTTCTGCTACACATCCTCTGATTCATTTGTGGAAATCATGGTTAATATATTTAAAATAAGAAATGAATGTGTTAACTTGAAATGTAGAATATATCTTATTGTTGACTTTAAAAGTCACTATAATAAAATAAAGAGATCTAAAATGGATAATTCTAACATTTATTTAAAACAACTAGTGTTTTGAAATATTTGCATTTAGAAATTAACAAAGGAATTAATGATGGATATTTGATGGTACTTCATGGGAGTGTTGTAGAGCTTCATGTTGGTTGAGCAGATCAACAGGAACTGGGGCAACAGGGCTTATCCAACCTAGTAGGCGGAGATCGCGGCTTTATCATGCTGGATTTGAGCGATTATGTTGTCTCTGGAAGTGGAGTGCATGATAAACTGGGAACCCACGGGTAAGCCTGTCTGCTGCTAATTGAGTATCTGCGTCATCATCATAAAGGAGTCAAGAGGCTCCCTGTGTTGGAGCTGTTACTAGTTCAACTGTCCTAACCTGACTGACTGGGATGTGTTATAGAGGGGTGAGGCAGGGAAAGAAGGAGCGAGGGTTACATGTGTGTACTTCATGGCGGAAATGGATCTTTTGTACACAAGCATCTTGAGAAAAGGCTATGGCATTTGGGTCGGAAAAATCGTCTTCCTTATATTTCAAATTTGTTTTAACATTACCCCCTACTGGGTTTTAATTAAAATGGGATTTTAATTTAACAAAGAATGAAACAAATTTGAAACTTTAAAATCCAACCAACCAAGATATAACCCGCCTAGATTTCCATATTTCAAAATGTTGACTTTAAAATTGTTGCGGATTTTTATAGATTTCTCCTATCCTTAAACATCACTGGATTAAATCGGATAAAAGGCGAGTGTTCAACAGGTTTACAACAATATCAAACAAATATCGATTTTCTCTGAATATTGCAAATAAAATTAGTTTTAAGATTTTAAGACGGTCAGGCACTTTTTCCTCTTCCTTTTCGAACATTTTCAAGACATTTTCTAAACAATTAAGGAACATTTTTTAAATCATTTTTTTCCAATATGTAAAATTTTTAACGAAAATTTAGAAAAATAAGACAACTTAACCCTTGGATTGAATACAATATTGTTTACAAACCCTTTAATTTCACACCTTCTCTCCCCACCTCCCTCATTATATTTCTCTTCTCTGTATTTGGATAGGGTTGTTGACACTTTGAGCTCCAATCTGTAACTGAACAGTGAACCCTGTGATAAGACCAATTTTCTGTGATTTTCTCGTGAATTTCCAAAATGGGATTCTGCAAAACAATTGGTGCAGAGTCTTCCAACAAACAAAGGAATTCCACGCATTAAGGATATATCCATTTACGCACCAATTAAAGGGACTGTACGCGTAATTTCAAGTGACCTTTCATTTAAAGAGTAGTACCCTTTAAAGTTTAAGTCAATGATTTCATGATTATACTCTCTACAACTGTCATTTTCGCCATTATGTATTTCGTTGTAAACCACAACATCTTCAGATGGCTAATAAATATCTGTAAAATGGAGAACACATTCAAAATGAATTATCAAAATAGTCCTGTTGTATTTAAAACTAAAACAATAAAAAAATTCAGAATAAATATACAAATGTAGGGTAAAATAATATAAAGAGAGAACCATCGAAAAACAAAAAAATATATATATCTGTTATGTTTACAAAACAACTAAAATGTACACAATGCACCCCAGGTAGATTAAAAATTGTTAAAAATCCCGATGAACGACGATCTTTAAAACACTTTAAGCAGTTTTTTTTAAAACAAATTGTAACTAGCATGATTTTTTGTTTAATCAATGTTTTACAGTGTCAAGCTTATTTATTTTACAAACCATTGAATCTCTTGATCTGATCTGGTCCAATGGGATCATCCTTAGATTTGTGTAGTCATGACCTTGCTGTCTAAAAAGAACTCCTACAGGCTTTGTTGTATTTAGCTGTACTGGCCATATGATGGTATGTTCTCTCAACCTGTCCTTTAGCATCTGTCCCATCTCTCCAATGTGCTGAGAATGTTCTGTACACATCCTGCCCTTGTATATGTAATGAAGTACACTACATTACTACATTTAAATGTTAAACCTTTGACTAGAGATGACAGACTTTTTCTGATTTACCTTTAGATGTATATAGAAATATAGAAATATTAATATTTACTTTCTATAAGTGGCAGAATAAATGTGACGTCATAGGTGTTATGTTAAGTTAACACAGTCCGCTCATTTTGCGGCTTTTTACACAGCATAAATGAGATATATACACTAAGATCTCGGTCCTCGATGATCATTACAGTGATTAAAGGGTATTGTTGTTGATCTTTAAATGAAAGTTTACTGAAAAATATGCTTACTGTCCCTTTAATCTTAAATTATTTCTAAAAGTAAACCACTTTTAGAAAGATATTTTTTTATTGCCATGGTGATCCAACAATACTTTTTCAGTGAGCCATGTTTCATAAAAAAACAATGTTTTATATAAGGGCTCAAAAAAAAAAATTCTCGAATGCTTCTTACCTCTTTATCATAAAATATCTAGTAGATTTATTTGTCAATTTTGAAATGGAAATATAGGTATTCCAAGCCTGGCAGATTCTTTAGCGCATAACCAACAAACTGATAAAAATATTTTCGCCTCAGAAATCTGTTTCGCAGATCCAGGAGAATCCAGGGACCGGAAGAAGTATCCGAGCCAAACCAAACCGTTTAAAGACAGAGCGGAGTTGAACTTTCCACAGCTGATCGGCACGGTTTTTCAGTTTGATATTATTCTTATTTTGACAACGTCAGTCTGTTGATTCGTGTTTCAAGAAAGTTGAACCATGTTTTCTCGTGCAAAGTTTGTTAAATTATGTTATTCAAGTCCCGGTTCATTTCAGAATTAAATGATATATGCTTGAGTAATACCAGTAGTTAAGAGGACGGAGGTTCAAACTACGGTAAGACGCTATTGAGAACGGGGTTTTCATGATCTTTGTTGAGCACAAGAGGGGACATGGATGTGGATTGCATATTTATATATATGTTTTAAAGTAGAAACGATTATGATTTATAGTATACTAATGCTTTTTTATATTTTACAGTTTTGAACACTTCACCGGTATTTGCAGCGAAAATGACGATCGACTTCATCTGAACTGCAGTCCACCAGCGCGACACGACCTGTAATACCGTTGAACGTTGAGGTTTGAAGTTTTAGACTTCTGGGATTATTCCTTATTTTTTTCTCCTTCGTCGATTGTTGCAGTCTAAACGAGCCTTTTTTTTGTTATATACTCACATTCAACATGCTTTTTTTAGTTACATTATTATATTATTTACAGGGTGAGTCAACAAAAATGTGTGTTTAGTGGCGCCTGGTGCAAAATTGTACTTTTTTGTGCAACTCTCCAGTATGGTGTTTTATTGATATTTTTTCGGATTTTTTTTATTTTTTTATGGTACTCCAATTCTGCCCATGAAAATCAGCAAACCTTTTTTTCCCTCAAAATCAAAAGTTCAGAAATGCAAAAATGTTTTTATATATTATTCCTAAAAAGTCTAAAATTTTAAAAAGATTAAATTAAAATTAAACATTAAATTTACAAAATTGTAATAAGAAAATTTGCAATTTTCAGTTCTGGTGTAATTTTTATGGAAAATTGTTCTTTAAATACTCTAGGTCCTTCCTTCTTAGTATATTCTAAAGTTATAAACATACGCTGTTCAGTTGAAACCAGAAGAGCCATTGAAAAACAAATTTTGCACAAAAAAGAACAATTCTGCACCAGAAACCACTATTCACACTTTTTTTACTCTCCTTGTACGTAAAATAGTTAGGATTTATTGCAACATGTATATGCATAAAACAGGGAATTTATTTTAGTCCTAAAAATGCCTTTTCTTTTAAGTCAAGAATTTCATTTAATTTAAAGCGGTGTCATCACAGTGAAAAGTTTTATACTGTTCATATCCAATTCATCTTTTTGAGACAGACAATAAACATATATCTTCCTTCAGAAACACAGTAAGAGGCAAATTACAAGGATTACAAATATAGGTTTCTGAGATGATAAATGATGTGTATAATTACAATCTCACTTCACATAACCCTAATAAAAGAAAATTGACATTTTTCTCAACTACAAAATCCTTTTCTAATAAGTAAAATATAAAAATGGTTTGATTGTTTCCGTAGTGCTGAAACTTTATCATTATTATTATCGGTATTTTCACTGTATACATGTTTTTAACTTTATTAATTTATTTATTTATAATTTTTTTATGAAACAAATTAATTGATACATGTATTTAATGCAGAATGCAGATAATCATTTTTCCAATCTTCTTGTTTCCTGGCTGTCCTGTTATGCTCGTTCAATTAGCTGCATACCCCCGCCCCCCCAGGAGGGTTAATATGCAGTTTCGAGAGCTGATCAGGCAATTTGCAGTATTTCAATATCAGCTCTTGAGTTTCTATATTCACTGTATACATGTAACTGAGTTGAATTCACATTGTATGCTAGCGTACACTCCCGTTTTACGTCAACTCAAATTCTTTTTGGGAACAATTTGGCCTTGATGATCAGTCAAAGGTTTAATGGGTACCGTTGTAAATCAGGCATTGTCATCTTTGCACGAAGGTATACTTAAAATTATGCTCACAGTCCCTTTCAAATTTAAAAGAAAATTTAATACATAGGAGAGGAATCTGATTTTAACTAAATGAAGAAACATTATTTATGTTTAAACTGTGTTAGTGGTTGTAATAGATTCATTACCGCCATCTTGTTTTGAACATTTATTATTCATGAGAGAAAAAAACACATTAATATGATATTTTTAGCAAAGTAAGTAAAGAAATTTTTATTATTTGTGAGAAAGTGAACATTTTAAACTATAAATGTAGGCCACAAATTCTGTTCTGTTTGTTTTGTCCAGGGTGCCTGGATCTTAGCTACCTCTCCGTGTGTATTAGCCTGAGTGTACACTTAAGGGATAGTTTACTAATAAGAATATTAAGAGATTATGGCCTGTTCATACAGTACAAACATCAAATATGCAGTACGCTTTCGGAGTACAAGTGTTTGGGGAGGTTTGCATCTTGAATTTTACTCAGGTTTCTCAGAACATATTATTAATGATGAAATATTGCTCTGTAAAAGGATGTAAATGTACGTCTTATAGTTTTAATAGTACATGTAAAACAAATTCTCCATTAAAATATTTTCAGAAATCACCCCCGAGTACTGTAATATACAGATTGACCTTTGGAAGTAAAGTACATGGCCTGTACAATTAGTAAAGGATTAGCGTATATCACTACTCTATATACTTTTACCTCGTTGGTTTTGTCATAGAAGTATGGTCTGTTAAACTAGCTGGTAGTGGTACCAAGAAAACCTGCAGGCACAAAATGCTACCTTTATAAAACACTACCTCATTAAACGCTACCCTGAGCCCTCAACTTTTTCTAAACTTATTATTATATAAATATAATAAAATATTTCTTTTGTGAAGAAAGAACAACGAAACATGCTACAATGTTTTGGAACATTTTCGCGGAACGAACAAACTGGATGAAATAAATGCAAATTTTTTGGTGAAAAAGATAATTTTCCCATTTTGCTGAAAACCCTTAATCCGGTTGCGTTTATTATGAAAAACCGTTATAAAGGAAGCGTTTTATGTAGGCAGCAATTTCTCGTTGTTTTATTAAAAATTTATAGCTTATGGAATGTAAACTACATTAAAGAACTTACATTGTAGGATGGTTAGAGGATATTTTGGAAACTTTATAGCCATAATGCATGGTTCTTGTATATTCCTATTCCACAGGCATATGGAAAATTTCCATTTTCTATTTTGTTTGACGGAGAATATTATTCCCAACTTGCATAATGAAATCTGGAGATTTTTTTATTCACGATTGGAAAATGTTTTAGTCCCAATTTCGTGTATTTTGGTTTTCATTTCTGCCATAAATAAACCGAAAATTTCCATATTCAAATAAAATTTCAAAATTCTTATCAAATTTAAAAATTCAAATAAAATTTAAAAATTCAAATAAAATTTCCATTTAAAAAAAGTAATTTTACCGAAATAATTAAAACTTCAAATGTTATAACTGCATTAATAAAATAAACCCTGAAACTGTTTGTATCATATTTTGTGAGTTGTCTTATATCGAATGTAACTAAATATAACTTTACGAAAATTTTATTCCATATCTTTGAAATTTTGCCCAAGCTTTACAAATTTAGACAATTCAAGAATGATGCAGACGAAAGTTTGATTTTGATTTTTCGCTATTTTTGCTATTAATTTTCACAAAAAATATTTTACATAAGGACAAATAAAAATACTAGTTTGAGAAGAAAAACAAGACAAATAACAGCGACAATTTGAATTAATAATGAGCAAAAAATAAAAAATATAAAAATACAATATATTTTTAATGAAGTTAAGGTGAAACAAAAGAGAAAATAACATAAATAGGAATAGGATAAAAAAATATTACAGGAAATATTAAGGAAAAAAAAGTAAACTTAAATAGTTTATGGTCATGTGAGGAAAACATGATAAAAACCGTTTAGAAAACCATTTTGGAAATTAAAATAATATACTATTGTAAAACATAAGTTTGCATGCCTTTTTCAGCCCTCGAGTGTACATGGGGGGGGGGTCTAACACCACTTCCTAGTCTGTAATTTTTGGTAGGATAGGCATATATAAGTTGCTTTTCTCTCAACAACGATTTTAATCATTTTAATACCTAGCAAATACCTAGTTCTATCCAATTTTAATTAACGGCTTTTGTAACGGATTGTTTCAAAAATGTTGTTTCGTTTTTATTAAAAAAAGTAATCTCGATAGTTCGTTTTTAAAAAAGATTGATTATTTTCATTTATTTTTCATCTTTACAGGCACCGATCAACGTCGTTTTAAAAAAGATTGATCATTTTCATTTATTTGTCATCTTTACAGGCAACGATCAACGTCGTTTTAAAAAAGATTGATCATTTTCATTTTTTTGTCATCTTTACAGGCAATGATCAATTAATAAGATTGAGAAGTAAAAAACTAAGAAAAAAGAAAAAAAGATTGTATAATAAAATAAGAAAAATGAGAAAAAAGAAAGAGTAAAAGTTTGGATGATAAAATAAGAAATATGAGGAAGAATCTATGCCACCATTATAAATAATAGATGATATAATTAGGAAAAGGAAAGATGCCAAAGGTGAATTATGAAGATTAATAAGATAACGGTTAGGTTTACTAATTTTACGATATAAGAGCTTGGGACACATCGATCCAGACTGCTTTTAAAAGTTGCATCAATTTTCAAGAATTGTTCAACGTTGTCATTTAATTTTACCTCACATTCGCATTGTATTGCCCAAGACATTTTAGAACTAGTTAGCTTTCGTTTCTAAGAAATAATTGACAAATTTTCATCGATTTTGGACCTTGCAACCTCACTGGGGATGATTGAAGGTTTGTATTGGTTGTTCAAGATTAATCAGGTTTCATAGTTTAGAACACATTTTTAAAAAATTGTTAATTGTTTAAAAAATTTCATTTTTTATTTTGACATTCTTGCCATTATGAATGAAAAGTTCATCAACGAAATTTGGAGAGAAAAAAGTTGCCCATCACCAGTACATTACACATACACGTACTGTGGACCTAGAGAAGGCGCGATCATTTTTTTTATCTCGTTAGTTTATCGTTTGTGAACGACCCATTTTGTTTCTGTTTTTTTAAATCGTTCAAGAAAAACTTATTCCGTTTGTTCTCAAAATTATCATTCATTTTTTTATCTGTTTCGTTATTTTCCCCACTGAAAAATCATTCAGTTAAATTGTTTGTTCAGTAGAATCCACGTCGTTCGTCTTTCCTTCGTTTTTTTCTGCTCGCCACCATCCTTCACAAAAATTTCGTTCGTTCTCAAAACTGCTGGTTCTTTCACAACAACGATGTCCATCTTTAGATATGGTGGCACCTGTTGGAGTCATAAAACAAGAAAATTAAATATCTTTTATCAAATACTAGATTTATAGCTAGCACTGAAAAAGTATTATCAAATGTTTTGTCTCATAAATCTTTTAAAATTTCCATTTAATGTTCTTCTTCCTTCATCTTCTTAAATATAGCATTTATTATTTGTTCAACTATTCGACAAACAAAATAAAATCTATTATTTTGCTTGTGAATAGTGTTGGATCGTTTTGGATCGTTTTTAGCAAAAAAATATAATAAAACATTAAAGATGTTAAAGCAGTATTATGAGTTACTTTAATTTTATTAAACTTTTGTACACGAAAAAATAAAAAGCCCGAAAACGATCCGAAAAACGATCGTTTTTGAATAGTATACGGGACTTTTTAAAGAAGTTTTCCATCTCTTAACGGGACTGTAGCACTTAGATCCAGACTGCTTTGAAACGATGCATCAATTGTTAAGACTGATTTGACTCTGAATACACACCCCCTTGGCATTTGATTTCATCTTCCTAACTCAAATATGTTTTTTATAGTTCTAGACAAGTACATTTTAGAACTGTCACACATTTGTTTTAAGCGTTAGGTTTTAAGAAATAATTGGGAAAATTCACATCGATTTTTGCGTGATAGCTTGCAACTGTTGGATTACATGTGGCAGCAATTAATTTACAATGGTACAAGTAGTTACCAAGTCTTAGTCTGATCAATAATGAATAAGATATTACAAGGGCAGCCGTAGTACATTTGAATTTCCGAGTCGGGTCAACCTTTCCGGTCCCAGTTTGTACTGTACCTAGTACTTTGGACAGGACTAGCCGGTTCAACAAGGTTAACGCGGTCATACAGGTTGAATTTACTTTTACTAAAGGTGCAAAGGTGCGTGATTATTTGATCTACCGGAAAAATTAATTATTTTCAACTGCGGTTTCTTTTTAAAAGTATTTATACTAAAGAAACAAGTAATGACTTGTCAGAATTTAACATTTATAAAATGGAAAAACGACGATATCTTTCTCAAGGTTACTCCGATATGAATTTACCATTTGATATTACGCCTATAGTTCCTTTAAGCTCATCTTCATGAGATAAAATTTCAGACAACAAAACATATTTTGCAGAATTTTTTGTTAAACTTTTATTTTACACTAGCTTAAGGGCCCGGCGTTGCCCGTGGAAAAAAAATAATTTAAAAATTTTGAAAAATAAATTGAAATTTTTTTGTGTCTTTCATACGCAACATATATATATATATATATATATACGAATGTCTGTACAGTTATCACTGTACAGTAAGAACCAGAAAACCGATTTGGACTCAAATGATTTTGACTCAAGTTATGATTTTTAATAGTCAAATCATCATTTTAATTGTGGTTTCTTTATGAAGTATATTTTGCTACAGAAACAATTAATGAATTGACAGAATAGAAAGTTAGTTTTTTATTTTCTGAAAATTTTGTAAATTTAACCAATATTTAGCAATAAACGACATTATTATAATTATTTCTAGTTGAAAGGCCCGGCGGTGCCTGTTGAATAAAATTTATAACACCCCCCGGTCACTCTTAAGTGTCCACAAAAAATTTCAGCCCAATCGGTCCAGCCGTTTGGCCGGCGATAGGCAACATATATATCAACGAATGTCTTGTTTTATTATATAGATTATCATTATCATATATGGGTTTTTAAAGGGTTAAACATTACGCCTACAACCCCTTTAATGAGCTTTAATGAGATTTAAGACTAATTCTCGAGTAATGAATAAATATCCTATTCACTATATTCACTTGTGTTTTCATGATGCATTTAGCCCACTCATTACAGATAAACAACTATCCCTAGTCTTATTCTAACATGCATTGCAAGCAATTAAATGCAGAAGTACTATTGAATGAATCAAAATATGTTATTTTATGTTAAAATTTGAAGAAATAAACGTTTAAAAGACGACATTTTTCATATATTTGAAACTTTATGTTTCTACGTATGCACTCAAAAGTTTTTTTTTCTATTAGGGCAGGGCACTTTCTTGGTTTTTAAATAGTTCAACGTTCGTTAAAATTAGATCATTTGTTCGTTGTTCATTTTTTCCAAACACTAGGAGCACGTTTCTATACATCCACACTATTCTAATCACTGATCGCTTAGGACTGTTTTTGTTAATTCTCTTAAAGAACAGTTTAAATTGTGTTCGTTAGATGTATACGGCCTTAAACGGTAAATATTTTTAGAATTCGGTGTTAATGATGCTGCAAACCTCACAAAGTTAAAAATATTAGTTCCACATTTTTGAAAATATTTTTTGGTCTGGGTTGACACTTTTTAGTGCTTCAGAGAAATGCCATACACAAATTTAACTTACATTCACAAAACAAACATGGTTACTATAACTAAATTATTTTTGATAAAAATTTTATGATAATTTACTATTGATTGGTCTTTCAGAGAAAGAAATGTATGCCATGGTTTGGCCCACGTAATTGCAAGAGTGGTTTCTGATTGTATGTTTGTGTTTTCAAGATAAGATTAAAATAATAAATGAGTTTTCTCTTCTGCAATAGAAATCTAAATATACCTCTCAACCAAACTAATTTTTCTTTCTCCTGCAGCTTGGTTAGCTCACTTGCTCACTAGTTCTCTAGTTCTCGAGTTCTCTAGTTCACTAGTTCTCTAGTTCACTAGTTCTCTAGTTCACTAGTTCTCTAGTTCTCTAGTTCTCTAGTTATCTAGTTCTCTAGTTATCCAGTTCTTTAGTTCTCTAGTATCTAGTTATTTAGTTCTCTAGTTCTCTAGTTCTCTAGTTCTCTAGTTCTCTAGTTCTCTAGTTCTCGAGTTCTCTAGTTAACTAGTTCTCTAGTTCACTAGTTCTCTAGTTCTCGAGTTCTCCAGTTCTCTAATTCTCTAGTTATCAAGTTTTCTAGTTCTCTTGTTCTCTAGTTCTCTAGTTCTCTAGTTCTCTAGTTATCCAGTTCTTTAGTTTTCTAGTATCTAGTTATTTAGTTCTCTAGTTCTCTAGTTTTCTAGTTCTCTAGTTCTCTTGTTCTCTAGTTCTCTAGTTCTCTAATTCTCTAGTTATCAAGTTTTCTAGTTCTCTTGTTCTCTAGTTCTCTAGTTTCCTGGTTTTCTAGTTCTCTAGTTCTCTGGTTCTCTAGTTCTTTAGTTCTCAAGTTCTCTAGTTCTATAGTTTCCTGGTTTTCTAGTTCTCTAGTTCTCTAGTTCTCTAGTTCTCTAGTTCTCTAGTTATCTAGTTCTCTAGTTCTCTAGTTTTCTAGTACTTAGTGTTTAGTTCTCTAGTTCTTTAGTTCTCTAGTTTTCTGGTTCTCTAGTTCTCTAGTTCTCTAGTTCTCTAGTTCTCTAGCTTCCTGGTTTTCTAGTTCTTTAGTCCTCTAGTTCTCTAGTTTCCTGGTTCTCTAATCCTCTAGTTCTCTGGTTCTATAGTTCTCTAGTTCTCTAGTTTTCTATTTCTCTAGTTCTCTAGTTCTCTAGTTCTCTGGTTTCCTGGTTCTCTAATCTTCTAGTTCTCTAGTTCTCTAGTTTGTCGAAGTTTACATATTATCATCAAAGTATAATCCTTTGTGGGTACCTCTTTATATAACTATCTATCTATCCTACTATTTTGAATAAGTACTCTACACCCACACAGTATAGTTAGTAGTGAGGTCTATGTATATTGTACATCTTTATATGGTAGTCAGTTGACAGATATAGTTTAGGTTGTCATTAGATTATCGTTGTAGTCTAGAGTACCAGTAGAGTTATCTGATTCCCAAAACCTCTTTCTGATTATAGATGGCCCTGTTATGGATTTAATTATTATATTAAGCTAAAATTAATGTTCATCGCAAAATCGGTTTTAAAATAAATATCATGTTTCTTCGCCATTTGTTATGGTTATTCAAAAACGAAGAATTTGAATTTGTAGCTTAATGTCATTTTAAAGCCTATTGGGTATATCTACTTAATAAAATTGTTTGAAAAAAGCAAGAAGGGTGGTCCCTCCTTTTTTCATTTCTCTGGTAGCGTCAGATCCAATCAGAGTTCAGTCACGTGACAATTCAGAACCATAAGAAAATGCAACAGTGGCAACATCCATCTGAGGGGCGGATATAAGGATTCTGTAGGGGGGGGTAAANAGGGGGGGGGTATTTAACCCCAGGATTCTAGGGGGGGGGGGGAAAATAACCCCAATAACCCCCCTTATTTACGCCACTGATCCATCTTATTATCTATCTTGTTATCCAATTAGATATTAATCCTGAAATCAGTATTAGACAGTAAACGAAACTGTGTACTTTTACTAAAACAAGCGTGGAAGGGGGGAAGATGGACCTTTTGGGTTCAAACGAAATTAGCACTTTAGAAGTTTAGATGAATGAAACTCTTGTAAATTGGGGATTTCGATATTAATGCTTGTTTTGATCTTTATACAATCTACAGCTATCAATCCTTATTTGATATCCCCACATATATAGTTTCAATAGCAGAAAATATGCTCATTTACTGATAGCGCCGATTGTAGGATTCATAGCACTGATTGGATAATGAGAAAGATAGAAAGATAGATGTTACGGCCATATATACTATTTCTAATGGTTCTGAGTAGACAACAAACACATGACTGAACCCTGATTGAATTAAGTGCTAATGGACTCGGCATACAGGAGTGTCCTGTGAAGTGTCCATATAGGTATCCCGTAAACAGCCAATCAGAAGCCAGAGAATTTGTCGTTTATGTAAGGAGAGAGCCCAGATATTGGGTATCCAAAATCAAAAGATCATGCAAGCACTTTGCGTAAGATTCAAAAATGTCCACTGTAGATACCAAGATCCACCAATCAAGCTCTGAAAACTGTTATTTTTTCATTTTCTCCCTTTTATCTGAAATTACAAAAAATCCTTTCAATAAACACAAATCAAAATTCGCTCAATGTTTAGAAATATATTGTTTAAATGAAAGTATGTTTTTTGATTGAATAATAATTGATTATACTATTTAAATATTTTTGTCCAATCCATGCTGTTCCAATATCAACATAGTCTAGAACCAGTTGTCCAGTACTCCATGTTTTTATACTCCAAACCAAATAGTCTACAGTTTCCTCTCAACTTTTCTGATTTATAGTAGTAAGCCCAATACAGACATCTTGGTTCCTCCAGGCATATTTGTTGGCATGCTGCATTATCTCTCACTCTCCTATTGTTTTAGGGTTCTTAATAAAATTAAATTTTGTGTGCAATTTCTATATTCAAAGTTTAATGTTCAAAAGAAACATTTGTCATGAAAAAAATATATCAAAATTCCTTAGTGTTGTTTCTTATGCTAAAAAGGATTTGAGTTTTTTGCTACGAACTCAATCTCTATATCTTTATGACCTTTAGACGTAAACCTTTGATATTTCAAATGTAGATTATTTAATTCATAGTTTGAAATATCATGGTCTACATGTACGTGGTTATATGCATTATATAAATTCCTTTGGTTTTACACTTAAAAGGTCCTTCAATATGGAATACTTATAATTCTTAAGGAATTAAGTTTAAATTATGGGAAATCAGAAAGTTTTTTATAATTTAAGATGTTTCATGACTAAAACTCTCTGTCAAATGTTCATTCAATTTCAACGCACCGGTTTTTACAGAGATTTTAGCGGATATTTTTTAAAACTTTAGACAACATTGACATTAAAAAAATACATACCAATCAAAATATGAATTAAAACAATTGTACCGTCTAATTTAAAAAAAGATCTCTGTAAAAATATGGAATTCCATTACTTAACTGCTTCCAAGAATTAAAAATAAGTATAACAAACCCTACGTTCCTTGTTCTTTTTAAAACTACTAAAACTTCAGGTAAACTATTTTCTGTCAAACAACCTTTTGAATTTTCTGGCAAAGAAGGCAATTCTGGTGAAGACAGTATTTCTGGTAAACATGGCATTTCTGGTGCAGATTGCATTTCTGTTGAAGATGGCATTTCTGGTGAAGATGGAATTTCTGTTGAAGATGGAATTTCTGTTAAAGATGGAATTTCTGTTGAAGATGGAATTTCTGCTGAAGATAACATTTCTGGTGATGATGGTATTTCTAGCGAAGACATAATTTCTGGTGAAGACGGCATTTCTTGGGAAGATTGCATTTCTAAAGTTGATGCCATTTCTGATAAAGATGACCTAAGTTCTGATGAAGATGACATTGCTGGTAAAGATGGCATTTCTGTTGAAGATGAAGTTATATGTTCTGGTAAAATTGGATCTGGTTCAGTTTTAATAGTCCATGTGAATGAGGTTGGAGGAGGGCATGTGTTTAGATCTGGCATCTGAGAAATCAACCAACCCTTTTCCATAAAATATGTAATGTCTGAAAAGACTCCGGGAGCATTAGGAACTGCGCATCCAATCCCCCAGCTGACTGACCCAATAAGAGTGGCAGCACCATTGTTATTGTCATCTTTGACAATCAGAGGGCCACCACTGTCACCTTTACATGCATCTTTACCTCCAGCAATCCAGCCAGCACAGAACATATCATCAGTGATTCGTCCACTGTCAAATCCACAATCAGACTTTCCCAGCACTTTAACATTTACCTCAAACAGTTCAGAATTCAATGGGCTTTCAATTCCTGTAGTTCCCCATCCAGATACTATTCCTAACTCTCCTTGAAAGTATGCCATTCTGGTGATGTAAGGAAGACATACTGGTTTAATATTGGGAAATGATTTCAAATCAACAGGAGTTGAAAGCAGCAGAACAGAAATGTCATTCGTTAAAAGTTCAGGATTAAAATTGGGATGTTCTCTGATATCTGAAATTGATATAACAAAGCTTGTTGTTGGGTCAACTGTTGCAAGACTTGTAGCCCCAATTAAAACTTTGAGCCAGAATTTCAGTTTTCTATAAGTACAATGGGCGGCTGTTATAACATATTTATCTCCAACTAATGTTCCTCCACATATTTGCTTATCTGGCAGGTCACCTCCAAAGAGTAATCCAACCTGAGAGAATAATTTTTAGCATTTGGTATTAAAAGTAATTAACCCTATACAGGCTGACGTCTCATTTCTAATTGTGATACAAATCTATAACATTTGATACACTTTTTGAAAAGTCAAACAATAATAAATTATGCATTTTTGAAAAGCCCTTAAACAAGCAAATTTGAATATGCAAAAATATTTGCAAACTTTACAAAAACTAAATATGCATTAAAGGAAAACTGAAAGTGTGTAAATTACCTTTAAAGGCATCTTTGCAAAGAAATCTATAGTTAAACCCTAAATAAGCCATACATCTGAAGAATTTATCAAATGTTGGCTTGACAATTTTTCAATGGGTTTTATACTATTTTACGTAAATCTTAGTAATTACGAAAATAAATAAAAAACTATGAATATGCAGGAACAGTTTTAAAGAGCTCCATAAAATCATTTAATCGAATAACTATATATCTGCAACATTCCATTTTCAGAAAGTGAAGAATACGACATTTGATGAATTCTTTCAATGTATTGCTTATTTAGGGTTTAACTGTAGATTTCTTTGCAAAGATGCCTTTAAAGGGAATTTGCACACTTTCAGTTTTCCTTAAATGCATATTTAAATGCATATGACAAATTTCTACACAAAAATTGTGCAATCTGCTTCTTTTTGTTGAAGGCTTTCTATAAGGCTTTTAAAAAATGTTGAAATCCAATGACTGGAAGTGTGTCTAAATATTAGATTTAGGTTAAATAAGGCATTCAGGCAGTATGCCTGAGGACTCAGGCATCAAATATAAAAGCCCCACTTTAAGATTGAAGTTAGGGGCATGTGTTAGTTATAAAAGTAAAAAAATAGCGTCCTCAGACCAACACTTTTTGAGTTATTTCCAAAAAGCATTAAGGGGTCCAGGGCACCCGTCCTGTAGGAATTGAAGTGTTAAAAGATTATCCTGATATTTCAACCTGCCAAGGATATTCCCCTGTCCTTGTTTTCCATCCACCAACTATTCTTGATTCTTGATCTATATCATTTGGAACTCCACATTCTAACAAGAAATTGGAAAATACTATTAATCATGATTGTTGATTTGTGGCGGTATAGAAGACGACATTCTAACTAGTTATAGGTTCTCAAACCTAGCTATAAAGTGATTGGTCATTCCTGTGCTCTAATGTTTTCACATTGACCATAATATACTTTTTACCTATCTAGGTATTTAGAGCGAATGCATTGACCGACTAGACACCGTTGATGAGCTAAGAGTGCACTACTAACCAAAATCCGTGGAAAACACAAGATTTAGCTTTATTCAGCAACTATAAACCGTAAAAATTTCTTAAAGGTCTCAAATGAATCCTAAAAATTGCTCTACAATACCGCACTCTCAGGTCAGCTACAATATCTAGCCGTTCACTTCCTCTAAGTAATTCATAGCACTTTTATAGTTTAATTAGTTAATAATTTTTACTTACTGCATTGACCAACAGCATTGTCAGGATGTACATAAATGTTGCTAACAGCAGTAACTAAAAGTAAACATTAAAGCAGTATTTTTAATTTTTAAATGTTTATGTTGTCCCAGGGTTAATGCAAACTAAATCAGAATAGTTGCAAAATCAGATAATTGCTGGTCCAAAATGTCTCAAGCAAAGCCAGTGAAATGTATAAATGAATTATTTTAATCAAATCAAATCAAAATTAGATTTTAAACCTCCTGGACAGTCTCTGTTACAATAGCTCCATGAATCTTGATGTTGAAGATTCAAGGTAGCAGAGACAGCAGTAGCACACCAGGGTCTCACATCTCCATCACTTGTAGTACAAGTAGTGAAGATTCGTTCCCTGCATATATTATTAATAATCATTTTGTTTCGTTTTTTGAAGTAATCTTCTCTCAGAGTCAAAATTTGACTCTGAGAGAAAATATTTGCAAAAACAAACCAAAAACTATGTGTTAAAACGATCGTTTTTTATTAAAGTAATATGTTTCCTTTATGTTGGGTATAATAAAGACTAGATGAAGGGCCCGGCGTTGCCCGTGGAAAAAAATAATAGAAAAACTCTAAAAAAATAAAATAAAAGCAAATTTTAACAGAATAAAGTTTTTACCGCCTTTTGGCCTTTCCTATATACTCCCTCACCTCCTCCAATAACCTTTTTCCTGATTTACCATCATTCCTATGTTTAAAATGTACAATGTTCATTGTTTTTTTTTGCAATTCTCATTCGTTTATAGTGGGCCAACCAATTAAAACCACCTACTCTGGTTAGGCAGGTCCAAACTACATAGTAAATTGTGATTTTTTATTTTTATTATCCCATGCTTTGAAGTTGAATAAAAATATGAATAGGAAATTACCAACCCATGATTCCTACATCAGATGGACGTTAAATTACTTATGTTCCTTGGGAAAATTATGTAATATAACTACCCGCTCTTCGAGATTTTCATCTGAAATGACAATAAAATTGTGTACAAATACTTTTTTGCTGCGTTCTGGATGTTTTGTAGGCAAAATTGGTCTTAGGAACCATTGGTAAAGTAAAATTCCATTAACTTCCCTATAAAGTAGTTGTAAATAATTATAAAATATTGGAAGTTACATAAAAAGGTTTTAAAAGCTGGGAATCTAAACGATAAACATCACTACCTGTACACAAAGGGGAAGATACAAGGAAGTCCTTTTTCAGTCTGACAGGCTTTATTCACATTCATGGCATCAGCAGGAGAAACAGTCATTTCGAAAAGTTCTAAACAAAGCTGGTTTTAAAGGGACTGTACGCGTAATTTTAAATGATTCTCTCCATGCAAAGATGAAAATTCCTTACTATACCCATAAAAGCTTTGTCATCCAGGAATTATCACGATAAACATTTTTAAACCTAGAAAAACGACAATATCTTCCAGATTATTGATCAGATAAAAGAATGCGCTTAAAACAAAGATTTTTTTCCGCTAGGTGTCTCTGCAATGTGGAATCATCAAGAGCATTGAGAGCAGAGACACCTGGCGGACAAACTAATCGGCGTTTTAAGTGCATTCATTGTATATAAAAAAAAAATTCAAAATATTATGAAATATCAACTATATGCAAACTTTCCTTTTAAAGTGTAAATGACCACTACAAATAATTTCCTTTTTTAACAATTTTTTTTTTGAAATAAAATCTTAAATATTACCCAAGACAAAAATGCTATAGCAGATCATCAAACTCATGCTGAAACGTCTTCACTACTAGTGAACAAAATATTCATTATTGAAAAATTAAAAGAAAAATAAATTAAATAAATTATGTTTGGCCTTTTCATAAATTGTTCTTTGTTAAATCTCAACATTTTTTTTACATTTAAAATAAAAAGCGTTGAACATGAACAATGACTTTCCTGAGGTGAAGTGTGGATATTCCTGAGTTCCTAGAGTTGAAGTGTGGGTGTTCTTGAGTTCCTGAGTTCAAGTGTGGATGTCAGTTTAAATAAAAGAATATTTCTAAGAATATAAAACCTAACAAAAGTCGGAGATGTTCTGACATTTACAGATTTCTATTATTTCATTTAAGACTTTTATTTTTCAGCAAATATTTCGGTATTACGTCACTATTTTTTTCACAAGTGCTTTACTCCATTAAAATATGAGGGGGATCGGCACAGTGGGTTATCAGGGGGGGGTCAGCAATATTGAGTTTACACCATAAACCTTTTATTCAAGTCAAATTAGGCTCCGCAGCTTAGAATTTTCTTTTTTCTCAGTCCTAGTAATGTTAAGTTGAAGTACTAAAATCCGAGGGAAAATTGGTGAAAAATGGGTATTTTATACATAAATTTGAGACCAAACAAATACTTAGGCGGGCTTGCGACGCCCCTAACCCATGTTCACTGTGACCTCTAAAATGTTCAGATATCGCGGATTTATGGGATCCATTCATGGATAAATATGCAAACATGAAAAGTAATTATAAATTGAAATCATTAAATCATGAATGCAAGCTACAATTGATGAAATATTTGAAAACTAAGAGATTTTAGAATACATTGAAATGGTCCATTCTCTTCGTGAAAATCAAGGCATATGCATTTTGAAAGGAAGATTGTGACAAAAACAACTCTCCCCCCAAAATACCTAAGGGGGAGGGGGGTAACCCTAGCTGAAGCAAAGAGGAAAACTATTGTAACCAGCATGAGCTCAATAGCTCGGAGTAGGGATAGTTCCATTGATGTAACCCCTTCAGTTTTCATACGGACCCATAGCTAAGCTCAGATTGCAAGTAGGTTGGCCTGCAAGCATGGCAACTCATTGCTCATGCAGGTATATAGCTATAGGGCAGACAACTTAACCGCCTAGCATAGTTGTATTCAAGATATTTTGTCGGTTGGAAATGAAACAACGATCCTCTAGAAATCATGCCCTGAACTCGCGGAAAACCCAAGCCAACGTTGACCTTATGTTCTATTTTAAACCCAGGCTAATAATCTGGCTCCACGAGGTGACACACATAGGAATTGCCAAAATAAAGCCGAATAAGGCTTCAACTTTTAATTGTAACACTATGGGGGAACTATAGAGAAGGGTATAACACTTGTTTACGTTTTTAAAGGTAGTATATACACTCCAATAAATAGTTTGGGGTTAACCCAAAAGTAGTGGGTCTCACGGGGGTTCAAATATCCATTTTTACAAATTTTCCTGTGAGTAAATAGCATTTCTTTATAAGGAATAATAATTCCCCCCTGACCCCCCAGACCTATATGTTATAGAAAAGTGTAAAAGGACTGGATTTACACTGGATAATATTTCTTTAATAACTGTTTACTGTGGGAAACCTGACTACTGGTTAACCAATCCAATTATAAGATAAAGAGAACCTACGTGTCTCATATTAACCTTACTTTTCTTACAAACAACTTTGGCCACGGTGAGTAGGGAATATACAGGGTGTACATGGATCCATACTTTTCCAAACAGGGCGGCTTTCAAGTTTTGCAACACCTTAGTCTTTTATTTACCTCACTAGTTCAATTATACTTTTAGACCCCTAAACATGGTACAGGGTTGTCTAGAAGATAAAGATTTTAGAGACGACTGTACGGAATTTACCCTCTCTGTTTCCATACATTTATGATTCCAAGAAATTGTAAACTTTTTTTTCTTTGCTGAAACATTAAATAAATCATAAAAAGTTTAAATTTCTGGCAGAAAACTTGATAAAACTTTGTAATTGTTTGATTTTAAAAGTTTCAAGTCGTCTTTACAGTCTCATCCTTTGTGCAGTAATCCTGCATATTTTAGTACACATAAAAGAACTTGTTCTTATGTTTTAAAGGAACAGACCGGCTATGTAAGGTAGTTGAACTGAGTATGCAGTGTTGTGGAAAGCTTCTTTAAGATTCATTTGAGACATATAAAACTTTTTAAAGATCTTTAAATCCTGAGTTTGAGTGCAAATTTGACGTTCAAAACTCCTACTTTGGGGTGGATACGTTTTTAGAATTCGTTTTTTCAAAGATCTGTGAAACTCAGGATTTACAGATCTTTAAAAAGTTTTATATGTCTCAAATGAATCCTAAAGAAGCTTTCCACAACACTGCATACTCAGTTTAACTACCTTACATAGCCGGTCTGTCCCTTAAATATTTAGGCTTATAATTGGCAAAACTCAAATCGATTTTTGCGTGTGTAAAGTTGCAACATTTGGATAGCTGTGAATTTTCGGAACGCAACATAATATTTATTTTTGCAAAAATATCTTTTTGTCTCAAGAATTTTGAAAGAAACATCCTCACGACCTCTATTTCTGGATGTGTTTAAACATTTTCTTCTTGAAAACATTTTATTTTACATTTTTTGTTTTTTCTTTTTCAAATAACGTTTAGCTTGTATGCTTAATATTATGAAATTACATGTTTTAGTAAGGGTTGATAATTTTCTCTTAAGGAATAATTAAGCTGGACAATTTATGAAAGCAATCCAATTAAAAGGAATGATGAAAACATAAAATCCTGGTTCAGGTTTATTCAGAAAAGATAAACACAGAAAAATATATTTTTCCTTTTTCTGTAGGACAATTTATCACAAAATAGCATTAGGGTTATACAGCAACATTTATAATACAAATTACCGTGATAGAAAATGGCATTTGGGTTAATTGTTTTATACAGCAACATTTATAATCCAAATTACCGTGATAGAAAATAGCATTAGGGTTCATTGTTTTATACAGCAACATTTATAAGCCAAATTACCGTGATAGAAAATAGCATTAGGGTTCATTGTTTTATACAGCAATATTTATAATACAAATTACCGTGATGGAAAAATGTAAACAAACTATAGTCGCATTTGTGCAATAAAAGTTTTTAAACCAAAAATAAAAACTTAATTTCAAATTAATCAAATGTTTGAATTTTAACATTTTAAAAATAGATTATTTAGATGATTTAAAGTTCCATTTCAGTTTTGATATATTTTTTCCCTCCCATGTTACCCAGTATAATAGTATTTCATTGATGAAAAGAAATAATGCTTTTTATCATAAGGAAATGTGGGTTTAAACTTAAAGGGGCAAACAATATCAGTATTAGTTTGCATATTAAACCTAATATTTCTAAAATAAAAATACAAAATATTTTTACAACCGGTAGTTTAACGAACACATCGTACAGAAGAAAATTCCAATTCTAATCAGATGACTTTAACATCGAGAACCAGAAAATATTGGCACCTTCGTTTTATTTTTTTTTATTTCAATATTAGAGGATCATTTTGTAATTTGCAACTATTTTGAAAAAAACGGTTCTAAACAGCTTCAAAGATATGTCAGATGCAACAATTGCTAAAAAAGACATCAATTTAAAGTTTTGTATTTTTCGCGAATACTCCCTTTAAGAAGAAGCTTGTTGACATATTAGAATAGATTAACTAATATATACGGAAATACAACAGCCTCCGGATACAGGGGAAACTTACAAGTTGGCTTTTATACAACACATATTGTTTACAACTGTCAACTGGCAAATTGCCGCTTGGCAAATTTTTAAATGTCAAAATTGTCAACTAGAAAAATTTGAACTGGAAAAACTGTTAATTGGCAATTTATTAACTAGGGAAATTGCCACCTGTTAAGTTGTTAACTGGTAAAATTGTCAATGGGCAAATTGCCAACTGGCAAATTGTTTAATGGCAAAATTGTCAATGGGCAAAATTGTTAACTGGCAGAATTGTTAACTCGCAAAATTGTCAACTGGCAAAATTATCAACTGTCAACATTTTCAACTGGCAAAACTTTCAACTGACAAAAGTGTATTCGCCTGGCAAAGTTTACTTGGCAAAATGATTACTTAGCAACTTTGTCATGTACATTGTGTCGAGGAAACTGGCAAAGTATTGCTTGGAAACTTTGGCACATGGAAAAGTTGTCACATGACAAAGAGCCACGCTGGCAAAGTACCTATTATCAAAAACTCTACAAAGATATAAGTTAACTCACGTAGGTTGAGACCTTTAAGGATAACCTGAAGTGTTCGCTAAAAATAAAACCCCCTTTCCTTTGATCCATAATTGAAAGTAGTTATGATATCTATGCTTGACTGATTAACTCCCATCTGTTGCATCTTTAACTATATTTGCCTTTAACAACATCAAATTCACAACACGAATGGTGTGTTTCCTTTCCAGAGTTTTATGAGTCTCACTGTATAATTCGAACTTTCTTTCCCAATTGTGCTGAATCCTAACTCCAATAATTCTCTGATATCGTATCTGTTCTGATTCAATTTAAGATTGTATAGGATCGGAGCATACAGAAGTAGGGCTGTAAAAAGTTCCGCTAACGAAACGGAACGGAATAGTTTGGTAACGAACGAGAAAAATCGTATTTTTTTTTCAACAAACGGAAATATGCTTTATTTTGAATTGTATCAACGGAACGTTCCCAGCCTTATTTAGAAGTCTGGCCCTTATAGTTTTGAAAATTGATCTTTATATCCCTTGTGAGCACTTTAAATTTAAGTTTAAGCGTGATTTCCCTCAATCAAATTAATCTCTGCGCGCAGGGTAACCACCAGGGAATATTGAAGTTGAAAAAATCAACCGTAGGCCTGTATAAGAGTTTATCTAAAGATTCACAAAAGTTCTGAAAGGTTCTACGTAATGATTTGGTTTATACAGGGAAAAACTAAGAGTTTTGCCAAGAGTATGTATTTGTGTATAATAGCGTAAGGTTTGGTGTTATTTTATTTCTCCGAAGCATGGAACGGATTGATCATATCAATATATTCTTTATATCTCTCATGGAGAGGATAAAACTTTATATCGGAGTCTGGACGGGTCCTATATTCTCATCTATCCTCCCTCCTTAACATGGAAGGATTCATCACACCAGGATATATTTAAGTCTGGATCCAGAATCTTAACTCCACGAAACACCGGTCCTTCCTCTTTCAATTAAAATTAATTGGACCTTTGCAGAAATTGTTATTGATCTCATTAATTTTTTTTTTCTAAATCGTCTTTAAACCTAAAAAGCCATTGGACCTACAGGAAAACCCGCCCCCAGGTCCTGGTTAAAACTCTGTGAGCATTAACTTTGTAACCCATTTTTTACCCATTAAACCAAGCTTTTTCATAATTGCTATATTCAAATTTTTTCACTAAATACAGGGTGAGTCAAAAAAAAGTGTGATTTGCGGCGCCTGATGCAAAATTGTACCTTTTTTGTGCAACTCTTTGAATGGTGTTTTTTCAATATTTTTTGAAAATTTGTAAGTTTCTTTGGTACTTTAATGGCCCAAACAAAATCCGCGAACCTTTTTTCTTTCAAATCAAAAGTTCAGAAAAACAAAAATGTGTAAATAAATTGTTTCTCTCGAAATATAAAATTTTAAAAAGCTTGAAACAAAGAATCTCGAAAAATTTGCAAAATTGTAATTAGAAAATTCGCAATTTTTAGTCCTGGTATCATTTTTACGGAAAAATTGTTTTTCTATGGTTCTTAAGGTTTCAACTAACAGCGTATATTTAATACTTTAGAAGATACTAAGAAGAAAGGAACTAGAGAATTTATCTAACTTTTTCTTAAAAATTAGATTTTTAATATTAAAGATAGCTCATAGACATGTGTACGATATTTTCACAGGATTTTGAATAAATCAAAATAAGACTGAAAAATACAAACAGAGGAGCTAGGAACTTTTGTGCTGAATACTTATAATCCTGATCCACAGATCTAATTCTCCACAGTGCAGAGGGCACATTTTAATTTGATGAACAATGCTTAATCTCTTTAATTCCGTTAATTAATTCAGTAACTCATTTAGAATGAAATATCCTTAATCCCGATCGGTTAAAATAGGATAACAAGCATTATTTAATCTGGAGATTTAAAAAAAAGCGGAGATCCAGCAGTAATCTCGATATCCACCATTCTAAAGTTTTCAGCTCAGTATATAAATGTTAGGTTTCACATGATTCTGATACCAAATCTGAAATCTAAAATATTTTCCTCATCCTGTCAAAACATTTCAGAAACTCTTCTCACCGCAGGATATTGGCTTGGTATTGAACATTTAACTTTATTAAACCTTTCCTCATTTGACTTGAGATGGGGGGGGGGCTACAAGACCATCCAAGAAGTTTCATCATGCATTGAAAAGTTTTTTGATTCCGTAAAAATAACTAGATTAGCAATGACAAATTTTGCAATTTTTTAAAATAAATTTTTGGAAATTATTGACATAGCTTGCTAAAGTTTTCAAAAACAGCGTGGGAAGGGTGGGGTAGGGTGGGGGGTCCTAAGGTCCCAGATAAGCCAGACAGAAAATGGTAACGAAACCATTATCTACATCTTCTTTAAGGAATTTCAGACATAAACTTTAAAATTTAACTTAAATTAAATAAACATTCAAGTTTTAGGATTAAAGTACGAAAAAACTGTATGTAATGGGTAAAAACGTTTATATCTGATTTACCGTTGAAGATAGTTTAAGATTGTTTAAAGTGCAATATCTATATCAGATATCTATAGTGCTATATCTATATCTGTATATATATATATATCTAAAGTGCTATATCTATGTCTATCGATTTCTAAAGCGCTGGAAGATAAAATAAACATCGAAATTTCAAATATTGTTAAAGTCTAGTTTTTCCAATGAAATAAAAATAAATGGTTTATATTCGATAAAACATAACAGTAAAAGATATTAGAAAGTTTGAGTTTTGGGCAAAAATTCCTTTGCATATTTGTTCTTGGCCAATAGTTTTTCAATAACAAACATAGAAATCAGTTAAGATTTTAATTTTACGTAACCCACAATTATTCCCAAAATGTTCCTAATTTATACTTTTAATGTAGGGTTTCCAAACTTACGTTCAATCCATGCTCAGCTATTCGAAATAGTTCGTTCGTCCACTTTCACGAACATCTTTAATAAACCATTTTAAAAAAAATTAATAATCAAAACTCTTATTTGATATTAAGCACAATTTTTTCAAAACTGAGGTCGAAAATGTTGTCAAATGTGCGAATTTTTTAAATCAAAATTTGGTTGGAAATCTTTAAAAAAATTAAATTTGCTCAGAATTAAGCATACATTTCTTTTACAAAGCGAAAACGTAATTCCCTGGTATCGAAACCTGAGCTGAAAGAGGGTTATAAATCTTATTATCGAGAAAAGGGTTTTTACATCTCTTTTCAACACAAACTTTATAATTGTTTTCCTTTAAAGGAATTGTGGACGTAATTTCTCCATTTTAAGAGTGGTATGACCGGCTATTTTTCTACTAAAAACGTGTAAAATTCTGCAAATTTCCTTTATTGTCTTTCTAGCATAAATTGACAATTTAAAGTATTTTCCTAGAGAATAATTTATCCTGTATTCGAAAAATTTACAGGGGACCGATGTAAATCAAACAAAAGAATTTGAATTAATGTTTATAGTCCCTTTAATGGTTCTCATCTTTAATTAGTTCTTGGTTTTATTTGTCAACTTTCTGTTTGATTATTTGATTAAACATTGTTATTATCTGCAGAAACCTTTTTATAAGTTTCCTGTATCACTCTTGTTTCAACTGTCTAGTGTAGGTTTCCTGTATCACCCTTGTTTCAACTGTCCAGTATAGGTTTCCTGTATCACCCTTGTTTCAACTGTCCGGTATAGGTTTCCTGTATCACCCTTGTTTCAACTGTCCGGAATTGGTTTCCTGTATCACCCTTGTTTAAACTGTCTGGTATAGGTTTCCTATATCACTCTTGTTTCAACTGTCCAGTATAGGTTTCCTGTATCACCCTTGTTTCAACTGTCCAGGTATAGGTTTCCTGTACACCCTTGTTTCAACTGTCTGGTATAAGTTTCCTGTACACCCTTGTTTCAACTGTCCGGTATAGGTTTCCTGTATCACCCTTGTTTCAACTGTCCGGTATAGGTTTCCTGTATCAACCCTTGTTTCAACTGTCCGGAATTGGTTTCCTGTATCACCCTTGTTTAAACTGTCTGGTATAGGATTCCTTTATCACTCTTGTTTCAACTGTCCAGTATAGGTTTCCTGTATCACCCTTGTTTCAACTGTCCAGTATAGGTTTCCTGTATCACCCTTGTTTCAACTGTCTAATATAGGTTTCCTGTATCAACCTTTGTTTCAACTGTCCAGTATAGGTTTCCTGTATCACCCTTGTTTCAACTGTCCGGTATAGGTTTCCTGTATCAACCTTGTTTCAACTGTCCCTTATAGCTTTCCTGTATCAACCTTATTTCAACTGTCAGGTATAGGTTTCCTGTATCAACCTTATTTCAACTGTCCGGTATAGGTTTCCTGTATCAACCTTATTTCAACTGTCCGGTATAGGTTTCCTGTATCAACCCTTGTTTCAACTGTCCGGTATAGGTTTCCTGCATCGCCCTTGTTTCAACTGTGCGGTTTAGGTTTCCTGTATCAACCTTATTTCAACTGTCAGGTATAGGTTTCCTGTACACCCTTATTTCAACTGTCTGGTATAAGTTTCCTGTACACCCTTGTTTCAACTGTCCGGTATAGGTTTCCTGTATCACCCTTGTTTCAACTGTCCGGTATAGGTTTCCTATATCACTCTTGTTTCAACTGTTCGGTATAGGTTTCCTGTATCAACCTTATTTCAACCGTCAGGTATAGGTTCCCTGTACACCCTTGTTTCAACTGTCCGGTATAGGTTTCCTGTACACCCTTGTTTCAACTGTCCGGTATAGGTTTCCTGTACAGTGTACACCCTTGTTTCAACTGTCCGGTATAGGTTTCCTGTACACCCTTGTTTCAACTGTCTGGTATAGGTTTTCTGTATCAACCGTTGGGTTTGTGGCTATGAGTTGGAAATAAAATATGTATTTCTTAACCCAGGAGAGAAGTGTTTACATTTTGCTATTACAAGGACAAAAAAACTTTTTTTCTGCTTGCATCAAAGATGTTTTCACACTTGCAAACTTTTCAGGGAATGTTCACTTTTTAGAAGATAAGATGTTCAGGGTGCAAACTTTTACGCAAAAATCAGTGAGAGTTTTTGCAATCAATTCATAAAAAGAAAGAATTAATGCTAAAAACAAGCACATTATAGTTCTGAAATGTTTATCTAAATACAAATAAAATAAGGATGTAAAATCGAAATATTTAAGACTCGGTCTTAAAAATGTTTGCAACTTTTCATGGCAGTCTGGATCTATGTGGATGTCTGGGGAACTGAACACTTTACTCTCGTGTCACAGTTTTCTTATCACAATATTTTTGCAACCTGGGAAAAAATTTGATGAATTTGAACTGCCTACTGCAGCAGGATAAAATTTGTACCACAAATTCAAATCCTTCATAAATCTATTCCTTTAAATTGTTGGTTCAAATTTGAACCGTCATTGGGAACCACAGCTCAAGTTCACTAAACTCGGTGAACTCGGTAAACCATTGACATTTCAAACATAAATATATTTTATAGTTTGAAACAACCAAAGTCAACCTGTAATTAAAAACACTTGGTAATATCGCATTTATAATATTTGTATAATACGACGAATAAGGAATTTTACTGAACATGAATTTGGGAAGAGTCTCTGACTGAAAACGTTATTTAAAGAAACCCTCTAAAAATAGAGTGGCACGCAGGATTCACAAGGCCGCGCCACCATTAAGAGCTTTGTTTGATCAAGTTGAATTACATATATATAAATTATGTCAATGTTTTTTTAAATCTTCCGCATTAATGATCAGATTAAGGTTTCAAAAGTGCCATTTTGAAATAAAGGGTTACTTTCAATTACAAGAATAGTCCCTTAAGGTGGTGGCTTGGTTCTTGCCTTATTCCAAAAATAAAATATTATTTGCAATTTTTAAAAATATGAACGATCCCTTCAAAATGATAATTGCTTTTTTACACTTTCTAATCCTGAAAAACATTTCTTTTTAACTTTTTAAAAACTTTAATTTTTCTTATTATAAAGTTTTCTACTGTTATGTTTTAAATACAAAAGGATAAATATCTTCTTGTTTCTTGGGCTTGAAATCCATCTAGCCACTCAGGATCAGGTTTCCTGTCTAGATATTTCTTGAACTCATGACTAGGAGCTCATCTCAAGTTCCGTTCTTGAGATTGACTGCTTCTCAGGACTTAAATTTTGTCAATTACAACACCATAGGGAGGGAGAACTTCTTCATCCTCTCCTTAAATGCTGGCTGAATCACTGCCCTTTTTTACTCTATTCCCTGTGTTCTAGATGCAGAAACCCAGTCAAGTAGCTTTGCATGAGCCTAACATGCTCTTCACATGCAGTGTAAGAAGGCCCCCAGTCTGGTTTCCATTGTACCATCCTCAGCTTGAATTCTTGACTTTGCCAGAAGTTGAGAATTTAATCCTGCTTAGACTTGGAGTTTCTTTTCTAAAATCCAATGGTGCTTTACAGGACAATTATTTTATGACTTCATCAAAGGATCACAAAATCTGACTGTTCAGTGTCTTATTATGTGACGATCAAAATGTGATGTTAAATTGCTCCGGATCAAAGTCTAACCTCAAGATGTATTGAATGCTGCAGAGTTGCGTTCTCTGTCTTTAAACCTGAGATACAATTTGGATTTGGCAGAAGGGAAAAGATAGCAATTGGAGCTAAACAGTCCGCGCCTTGTGTCATAAAGATAACAATTGTACACTTAATGAACTACATGGTGGACCTTCATATTCATTGAAAAAGTTAGAGAATGAGTTCCAAGATATGACACAGATTGGAGGATTCAAGTACTTTAATTGTCAAGAAGTTTTGTGAACCTGCCCTTCAAGTTTTCCATTATGTGGCAGCGGTTTGAGGATTCATTACCTTCTTCCAGTGGATCTTCTAGGTTCTGTGCATAGTTAAGAGAACATTGGTAGCCTGTTGCAACCTACCAATGCCTATGCAGACGAACAACAAACTCCGATCAGAGGTTTTGCTTGAGTTGTTAGGCGAGCCCAGCCCTTAACCACACCGTCAAACCTCTGCCGCACACAGATGAGCTCTTCCAAAATACGTAGGAGTCCAGTTATGTGAGATATCGAAACCAATTCAGCGTGCATGAATTGATTCCAAGATAAGGTAGGGGATGTAAGCATGGAGAGAAGCTTTCTTGTAAATAAACTAGTCAATGAGAACAGTGGGGTGGCTGATAAGTCGCCTCGTGTATAACATTTAGAAAAACCAAATACCAACTAAGAAAACATCCTTTTAACGCACGATTGAACGTGTGAAAAACCACAACCACCATTGACCCGGAATTCTTTTTCAAATTCAAGCCAATAGGCTCAGGGGCGGACACAGGGGGGTGGCGGGGGTACATTCGCCACCCCCTGACAGATTCATGGAGGGGCGTAGCCCCCCCCTGAGATTTCGAAGCAAAAAATGTTCCCAATTTGATAAATCGTATGTGTTTTTCAATTTTAAGCTATTTGATTATTTTTTATTTAATGGAAATATAATAATTAATATTTATTGAAAAATTTAATCATCAGAAGAGAAGGACGAAAAAAATATTTTTCTAGCTTGTTAAAAATAAATATAAGTTTATAACCAATGATGTAAGTATACGACGACAGACATTGTGTTTTGTTTTATTGGTACGCGGCACACTGCTCATCTTGAGCCTTTTCTTCAGTTTAATTTAAAAATCAACGACAACAAGTAAATGTTATTGTTAACGATAAATTTAGAATTAGAAATTCGTAAGAAGCTGAAACTGAAACTGAAATCCCTGTCCTATTCCTATATTTTTGTTCCTTATTCCTGAACAATCTTTTTATTGTTCCTAAATCCCTGTCCTAATCCTTTAATTTTGTTCCTAATTCCTGGAAAATCTTTTTATTGTTCCTAAATCCCTGTCCTAATTCTTTAATTTTGTTCCTATTTCCTGAGCAATCTTTTTATTGTTCCTAAATTCCTGGCCTAATCCTTTAATTTTGTTCCTTATTCCTGAACAATCTTTTTATTGTTCCTAAATCCCTGTCCTAATCCTTTAATTTTGTTCCTAATTATGAATTTTTTTTGTTCCTAAAAAATCTTGCCCCCCCCCCCTCACTTAAATCCTGTGTCCGCCCCTGAATAGGCTTGAACCATGGGCTAGGAGGAAATAGGATTGGCCTTTGGATTCACGAAGAATCAAAAGGAGGAAGATACACCCGCCATATGAGGCGGATGAAAGGCGGAGGGTCTGCCAGAGAGCTTCAGCTTACTTCGATTCATTATTATCAACCATTATTTGTTCTTTTTTATAATGTAAATACATTTTTCCTATAATCTGTAAGCTTAATCACATTAGTTTCAGCTATGTATTTCCTTTATTTTGACCAGTTTTAAATGGTAACACTACCAAAATACAATTTTATACTTAACAAATATTTTTGAACGCTCATTGCCTTTGTTCTATATTAAAGAGACTGTAAGCGTAATTTTAAGTGATCCTCCATGCAAAGATAATGATGCCCGGTTCAGAAGGGTGCCCTTTAAACCTTTATCTGATCAATAATGTGGAAGATATAAAGACGTTTTATGATTCCGTAAGTGGTAATTTCTCTTTTACTGCTTACTTTTTCAGAGAAACCAAAAATAAAAAAAAGCATTTTTTATATATGTTTCACTTACTAATTTTTCAAGAATTGCACGGTTTCTTGTTAGAGATGAAAACTTTATTTAGAAGTTCAACTTAAAGCTCTCAGTTCAATTAAGATTAAAGTTTGTAGAGCTTAAGGATCAGTGACATAAACATTCTCCTGCCCCCCCCCCCCTCATATCTGTATTTTACTCCTATCCCCCCCCCCCTTCAGATCTGTATTCTCCTCCTATCCCCCCCCTGAAACTTTGATTACCTTCTGGGTTGGAATATTTTACTTAACAAAAATTCATAATTTTAAGAATTTGAAAAATAAATATCCGTATTTTGTTGCTAGTACATTAAATATTGGTAATTAACCATCCACAACCAATTAGTTTTATTTTTAATCTCATCCTTGTTTTCATTTGCATTTTTTCATTTTTTTGGTTATGAATGTATGCTTTGTGTATTTTTATATTATAGATTTCTTCATGCAGACTACAATGAACTTTTAAATCCAAAATATTTAAATTTAAATTCTCTCTGTTGCTGAAAATATCTTAAATTTAATTTAAATCTTTCTCAGAAGCTGTAATTGCATTGACCTTCAAGGCAAATTTCCCACTTTAAAATATCTTATTTTATGTCAAAATTATCAAAATTTTACATGAAAGTATAAATATCTTAAAAAGAATCACCACCAAAATCAGACAAAATTTTACATGTATTTTCCCAGCGTACTTTTTTGAATTTTTTAAAACTTCCTTAGCACTGTAACCATTAAAGTAAGAGGTCAAACATTATTAAAACAAAACTATATATCTACCAAAATATATTATTTCTGATTCGAGGATTTAGTTTGAAATTGAATTTTAATATTTCTAAATATTTGTCTGTTTGAGATGAAATTTGACAATAATATTGTGTTACCAGGCCAGCATATACAGGTTGTCCCTTGAAACATGACAGTTGGTAAATGGTTTAAAATAAAAAATAAATAAATAATGATTTATTGTGATAAAATCAAATAGTGATTATCATTCACAGTTAATTATGAAACAAAAAGATTATCGGTTCAGCAGTCTCTGGATATGAGGAATAGCAGATTTTCTCTATTTTTCTGTCCTGGCATGATTAACATGATACTGCTCCTGGTGGCGTAGTTGATGTTCATGTGGGTGAACTGCAGTAGGGAAGAGATGACGATGTTTAGAAGATTTAATACATTTCTTTGCAAAAGAGAGTGAGAGCTTGTCCCTTCTCCAGGGTCTCCAGTTCACAGGACTCCAATGCACTTATATAGTTACCCAAATTCCTAACAGCTTTACAGATTTAATTAGATCTATGATTGTTGTTGAGCTGTAGACTTAATGTAGGTCTGTGTACATAGCCTCTGTGGGTATAAATAGATGATCAACACCTATATCACAGGGTACATGATTTTTAACGTTGTAGGAAGAGAGACCATGGGATAAGGTAGACAAAGATATCAGTTCTAGGAAGGTAAGGTCATTTACATATTTAAACCTGAGGGTTTCATCAACACAATCAGCATTATTGTTGCACTGTACGAGGTACTCCAGTACACCAAGCAGTGTACCTTGGGGTCCACCTCCAGGCATATGATGTACTCTGGATGTATTTCCATTAAACTTAACAGACATAGATCTGTTGGATAGGTAGCTGGTTAAAACACAGTTGATGGTTGCACGCCCATCTCTAAAAACTTCTTGATACCAAAGGTCGGACACTGTCTGTCAAAGGCTGCAGACCAGTCCAGCATGGTTGTGATGACTGCCGGAGTGTTCAGTTTCTGGTCCAGGTGCTTCGGGATCCTATCCACAAGGGTAACCAGGAGATGATCTGTCCCAGTTGCCTTCTGGTTTTCATACTGTGAAGGATCTAGTTTGGCAGAGATATCTTCTAGAATCATTTCTTTAGAAACCTTTCAAAAGTTTGGAAAACTCACTAGTGCATGAGATCTTTCTAAGATCTTTCATTGTTTTTGGAGACTGAACTTTGGGCACTGGTTTCAGGTTTCAGGATAGCTTCCAGACTCCAGGCAGGCATTAAAAATGTTGGTGAGAGGGGTTGCTAACTCGGCCGCAAACTCCTGTCTAAGTTTACATGGAATATCTGTAGGAAGGACGGACTTTGTTTTCTTCAACTTACATAATTCTAGATAAACTTCATATTTTTGTAGAATTGGGGGCTGGAGGGAGGGTAGGTAGGCAGGTAGCGCAGTACATTCAAGTGGTTGGTAACCCTGGGATATGCTTGCAAAGTGGGTGGCAACCCTGTCTGTTGCTTCAACTTCAGGAATACCTTCTAGACACTCCACTTTTATCCCTTTGAGTTTTTGTTGTTAATAAAACCAACGTTTTTACAGATATTAAACCATTGAGCCATTCCTTCCTTCTTTGCAGTTTCCATTAAGTCTGAAAAAAATGTTGAGGATTGAGATTTCTTCATTTTGGAAAAGAGTTTCTTGAGTGTTTAATATCTAATACAGTATATGGAAGAAGACATTCAAAACTTTTCACCAACTTTCATGTTTCGTGGGATACCCTGTATGAGCTAAGGATATTTTTTTCTTTTAATATCACAAAGTTGAGTTGAAGAGATAGTTCAAAACTTTTATCAACACCAGATTTGACACTGTAGGTATAAAATGCCCCAGTTTTATAAAATAAAAGTATATAGTGTCAAGTTCTAAGGTAAAGTTGAAATTTTATATTCCCATTTTGGATTTTGAAATGTATCATAGTTTATACTTTTAATTTTAGACTAATTTCTCAATATCTCAGTCAATTCTTAAGGTACAAAAACGGCAGACATCATTTTGGAAATTTGAAAACAAGGCGCATTTGATGTTGCCCAACTCTTGAGAGACAATGTTATGTTAACAAAATTTTAGCGACAGTATCTCATTTTTGTTTATTCCAGGGCCCAAGATCTACCAAAGCTCTTCTCTGATTTGTCCCTGAACATAAACTCAAACTTTTTAAAAGAACAAATTATTTTATAGAATGAACGATAGCCAAAATGAAAATTTGTTAGAGTGATACTGCAGAGATTAAAAAAAATTTCCAAAAAAATCTAGGGTCCACTTAACTTTAACAGCTGTGAAGCACACCCACAAAATTACATGTACGCCGGTCCAGAACAGTATAGAACGATAGGTAGAGGCATATCTAGATGCTCTATCATATATTAACAGTACGTATTACGCAGTGTTGTTATTATTTTTTATGTTTGACCACAATAAAACCCCATTTAGACCATCAATATTCATTCAGTCAGTCGAGGGGAGGAAGGCCTGTCACAACAATTTCTCGTCTGAGCCACATTCTCCTCATTTTCTCGTCCAAGCCACCTCGGAATCCTCGTCCTTTGATTATTATGTGTTTAAAAGTTTCCCATTCTTGAAGATAAATCTATATTTTTTAATCTTGCACGTTAGGGCATAAAATATGGATGAACTAAAGTATTGCAATGATTACATCATGTTGGAATCTTCAAATTGATTCAAACCCATGAGAATGATGTCAAACTTTACTTAGGTAAAACTTAAATCTCTTATACCTCCGTAATGGCTAATCTTCGCGATATAAAATAAATAGAAAAATATTCGGCATATCTCTGCCTATAATTTTCCTCATGGAAACCACCCGGAAAAATTCTGTGGTTGTCAATATAGTTAACTAAAAAAGATTGAAGTTCTAAAAACTCGAAATTATTTGCTGCATTCTACAACAGGAATATCTGACCGTAAAAAAGGTTAACATTTTTAAAGAAATTAAACTTAAAACTTTAATTTAATTGAAACTTTTATCTTAGATTTACAAAAATTCGAGATTTCATTTCTGCCCTAACGTGGTTCGATTCTTTAAAAGTAATTTTATCTTGGAGTATTAGATACTATATAATATTGAAAGGACGAGGATTTAGAGGTGGCTCGGACGAGAAAAGGAGGAGAATGTGGCTTGAACACGAAATTGGTGGGGTTAGCCTTCCTCCCCTCATCAGTCCTTACAATTATCTTTCTACTCGAGTTTGCTTCTTGGCGTCTCGCCGACATGGACTGCCAAAGCTAAATACATTCGGTTTCTTCATTAAAATTAATTTAGTTTTCATTCAAATTTGTTCACTTAAAACGTATTAGCCGACAAAAGCGACAAAAGGAGAAAAGCGACAAATGTATGTTTAATTGGTCAAATTGGGATCGAAAGTTGCAGCTTGCTGGGACAAGGAACTGTGATCAGTCTCCCTGTTTAAAGGGACTGTAAAGGAAAAATGAAAGGGGGTATAGGATGAAACCTAAGAATCTCAGGTTTTGAACGATTTTGTTCCTGTCTCGAGAAATTGACATAAAACTGTGTCAAAATTATACCAAAACGGGCATATGCCAGTTTTATGTCAATTTTTCGAGACAGGAACATAAGATTGATGTCTTATAGGTATCGTTCAAAACCTGAGATTCTCAGGTTTCATCCTTTTCATTTTTCCTTTACAGTCCCTTTAAGAAACATTACTGTGTAAGTTGCAAGTCCACAATTAAACTTTATCCCACAAATACAACTTATTATGCATTTTTATAAGGAAGATTTCTTTTATTAAGAAAGCTATTTATTTGAACAAGAATCTTCGGATATAATCTGACAGTTAGTAAGATTTCAGATATCAGTATATAATGATAAAAAAAAAGTTTTTTACTCTGTTATTCCATATTTTATATCAATTTTTAGAAAATTATCTAGTTTATTTAATTTTTATTTTTTGAAATGGACGAACTAACTACATTTACTGTACAAATTATAATTATAATTACAATTCAATAATCTAATTATTTAGTTGCTCTGTTTAGCTTCCACATAGGCTTAGATTTCTTCTTGATTTCCTAAAAATAAGATAAATAATGTAAAATGTTTGCTTCGTTTTAGTCATTTTGTATTCAAGTACAATGGTCGGCGTTTATATCAATACAATAAAGACGATTTTCTATTCAAGCTTTTTTTCAAATTACAAGTTTACAAGTTAACAAAGAGAAGCTGTTAATTGACAGGTTCTCTAAAGTCGTCTTCTTTGTAAATAAGTAAGTAATCATTTATTTATGAAATTTAACAAAAAAAATACAAAATTAAGTGTTCAAGAAGAAAATATTTAAAAACGTCTAAAAATAGAGGTCATGGGAATAGTTCCCCCAATTCTAAAAAGCTGAAGGAAAAGGAAAGTTACATTACATTTAATATAACTGGGTGTTGATTGTTAGTATTGATATTTGTAGTTCTGTACGAATAATTCAGCAATTAACAAGTTTCTGTAACATAGAGTCGTTTTGTTTTCAAAAATTCAAAATCAACAGTTTAAATTAGTTTTAACCCTTCTTTTCTAAAAATAAAATCAAAATTAAAACGAAAAATGATCGTTTTTTCGTTTGATTTAAAAAACGATTAAAGAAACTGGAATCGTAATTTTAAATGAATCTCCATACAAAGATTTAAACCTTGTAATTAAGCGTACAGTCCCTTGAACACCCTTACCTCTAGGTCCTCGAAGGTATCTGGAAGAGGGAAGCCTATGGTGTCAGGTAAGAATAAAGCCAGAAGTCCGCCTGATTCAATGCATGTCAAAATATCATAATTAGTTTGCTTTTTATATAAATTTCTAGAGCTAATCTGTCAGATATTTAAAATTAATATATAAATAATAAAACTTTTTGTCTTTAATTCTTTTAACAAAAACGTATAAAAATGACCATTGTTCTTGGTAAGTCTTATTTCATATCCTCAATCCTCATATATTAATTTTTTTAAATCTCAATCTCACAATTTTTCTATAAAGTTCTCATTCTTCAAAACATTTCCCTTTATTTTGAAAAATTAATAAAATTGAATATGCTCCTATCACTGCACTTCCACCAAAAACAGTATACGCAACCCAGCCAGGAAGAGAACCCTAAAACAAGCAAGATATTTAAGAGAAATTAAGACATTAAGAAACTATCTGATAAATTGAAATACGTACTTCTCCATTTTTCTGGTTTTGAACAAATCTTGGCAGTTTTCACGTTTTTTTGTACGAAACAGTATTCTCAAAGTTTGAAAAAAGCTAAAAAGGAAGAGATATACCTGACCCACAATTTAAAATCTTCGGCTTGGATCGTAATTCCTTAAACCAAGCAATAAGACCCAATCTTAGACCCAACCCAACTCGAACGACAGCTTGTGGAGCGTGATCGGCAGTTGGGAGATCTTATGCTAGACTTACGGAGTTAGGCCCAATGAAAATAAAACCGAACTTGGATGGTTCTAGTGAAGAATAAGGCTCAATGTTGAGTCTTGTTCTAATCAAAACCCGGAATGCGCCAATTCCAACCATGAAAATAAAAAAAGCATTAATAAACCGGTTTTATGAACTCAACTAGATGTGAATTTTTTAAATCGTGAGCTCAGTAAGGAGTACATATACCTGGGAAGGAAGGTAGACAGCTATCCAAGGAGCAGAAATACCGCCAAACCTTGCCATAGTACTACAGATTCCAACTGCACTATTCCTAAAAGTTTTTAATTTAATCTTAAACTATAAGTTACACACCTAATAATTCAACCTATAATCAGACAGAGAGTGAAATCTGTAACTTTAGAGCTGTTCAACTTTATATGTGTCATGGTGGTTTAAACCCTTGTACAGTGGTCATCCTATATATCAAAACAAAGAAGACGACTTTCGATTTAAATTTTTGATTTTTTCCAGCTTTCTAGTGCAGCATATATGGTATAGGTAAACATAGAAACAAACAGAAGTTGTCAATAAACAGCTTCTCTTTGTTTAAAATCTTGTAATGTAAAAAAGGTTGTTAGAAATCAAAACTAAAGAAGGAAAGTCGTCTTTATTGTATTGGTATAAACGCAGACCTCTGTAGCTAGTGAGAAATGAGATTTAAAAGTCGTCTTCACTTACCCCTTAAATATTAAAGTGTGAAATATTTTATTATCTTCTAATAAAAAATGTTCATCCAACTTTTATTCTTTTCTATAACAACTTAATTTTTTAAGACAAAATATTTTTTTTATTTTCGTGAACATAGTTAGTTTACAACATTTTCATATATTGTCACTAGTTATAAACGAAAAAGGCATTTCATTTTACAATATAATTTAGCTATTCTTTCATAGCTAGAATTACAGTTAATAATGTTCGAGATATGTAACGATATTATTTATGCTTAATTCGATTTGACTTGCATTAAAAGTTCATTGTTGTAGTCTTACATACAGGGTGTCCCAAAAACATGGGAATTCAGTGACGAATTCGATATCGTCTCTGTTATGAATTAGCATTGTAATACCTAATTTCGAAAGCCATTATATTATTATGTCTGCTAGAGTTTATTTTATGAAAAGGATAAAAGGCTGTGAAGATGTGTTTATAATGTCTCCGCATAATGAACAAGTTTACTCTGTTTGTATACTGCAATTTTCTTGTTTTACTAAGTACAACCGTTTACAGTCAAAACATAAACAAACAAAATGTGAACATAGCAGACGAAACTCTTACAGATTACTGCTTTCTCGGTAGGTATCACTATACTAAATTTCAAAAAGAATATTGAAGAAGACTTAATAAGGAAAACATTTGATATTGAATAGTAAAATTTTGCCCTTTTGTATTATATGTTTACGGATTTGGAAGAACATTTTTAAATATGGTGTCTCTGACGACTTGGACCCTCATTTGAACAAGTTCTATTTCCTGTAGATTATGAAGACGACATTGAAGAAATACTTGAGTGCATTTGATGTTGTTGTCAAGAAAATAGCTTTACTGCAGTTAGATAAGATAAGATAAGATGATGTTTATTGCTAACATAAATGTATCTGTATACAGATAGAGTTTACAATCACAAAATTGATGATTATATTAACAGTACAAGTATAAATAATCTTATACTTAAGGAAAAGAGGATCACTATGAGACGTGGCTTTTGAGTTATCAATTAATCGTATTGCTCGTTTCTGTAAAATGTGAATTTGTTTCATTTCTGATCATTTGTTTCTTCCCCAGGCTGAAATTGCATATTCTATAAATGATCGAAATAATGAGTTGTAAATGGTTAAACCCTAAATAAGACATCAAATGTCGTATTCTTCACTTTCTGATAATGGAATGTTGCAGATATTTAGTTTTTTAATTAAATGATTATATGGAGCTCTTTAAAACTGTTCCCGCATATTTATGGCTATTTATGTATTTTCGCAAATACGTTTACGTAAAAATAGAATAAAACTCATTGAAAAATTCTCAAGAATACATTTGATAAATTCTTTCGATGTTTGGCTCATTTAGGGTTTTATTGTAGTAAATTATCAAACCATTAAGTTAAATGAGTTTGTTTATATGCACTGAACAATTGATGTGCCTTGAATGTTCGTTGGACTATTAAAACTCAGAATTTGAGTCTAAATGTCGGCTTCCTATTCCAGAGTTGTTTGGTTCTCATTATATATGTATACTGTTTGTGTGTATTCAAAACAACTAAAGAGCTTTTGAATTTTTTGCATTTAATCCTTCTTTTTTATTTGAGAATTTTTTCAAATCCTTATTGAATATTTTAAATATTTGGATCAAAATAATTTGTTTATGTATTAATATCTCACGCTGATAAAAGATTGCAATATTTGATCCAAAATTGGAAAGCAATAATTAAGAATCAAGCGAATATTAAGAATATTATTTTTTTTAAAGATGTACATAATATGTACTTTATAGTTTATATTTACACTTTGACAGTTTTTTCTGTTGTGCCCGACATAGCCTGTAATTGTTTAGTACATTTCACTGTATCTGGTTAACATCGGTCCTATATACATTGAAATGAACCGTACTGTACAGCGACAGTACGAAATTTCAAACCATTTTCAAAATTTGAAATAGTTAAAAGAAAGAAAAATGACGACATTAATTCTACAGTTTGAAGGTAAATGTGTAACCTCATATTAGTTGGGAATAGTTCTGCAGTGTACATATAAGTAATATTAAAGGTAAATGTGTAACCTTATATTAGTTGGGAATAGTTCTGCAGTGTACATATAAGTAATATTAAAGGTAAATGTGTAACCTTATATTAGTTGGGAATAGTTCTGCAGTGTACATATAAGTAATATTAAAGGCTGCTGAAGCACAGAACTTTCCAATCAGAACCAAAACAGTAAACAGTAAACCCTCCTAAATACAAATAATACGTAAAATATTTTGTTTTGCAAAGTATACAAACTCAAAATTTGGCATAGATTTTTTCCTATTGTGGTAGGCACCAAAACAAAAAAGACGACTTTCGATTTCAATTTTGATTTATATTAAGCTGTTTAACAGCATGGATATATCATGTGTATACACATACACATAGAAGTCAAGAGAAGCTGTCTATTAAAAAAGCTTCTCTTTGATTACTTATAAACAATTGTAATTCGGAAAAAGCTTGTTAACAATTAAAACTTAAATAAAAAAGTCGTCTTCAGTGTATTGATACACTGTAGGTAAATATTAAATATATATTGGTTATACGCATTTTACTATTTACAAAATGACGTTTCTTTCTTTTACACAATATTAGGCGTGACTGGTTTTTTATTTGACTTGAAAAAAAAACGAAAAAAGGTCGATGATGTTGAAGATGGTTTGATTTTTTATTTGTAAAAATATGTCTATATATTGTATGAGAACTTACTTCACCCCCAGGAATGTAGATATTTATATTTTTGAAAATGCACTAATTTTAACAGAAAAATCCACGAAAATTTTATAACAATTAAAGATGGCGACTTTCAGAATAAAGTTTAAAGCTAAATTGTAAAAAGGAAAATGTAAATCCATGATAAGCCTAAACAGACAGACAGATGGTGTAATATGTATGTAAATGTGGTTTCTAAATATCTTTCCTTAATCCTTTAAACCGTTTATATTGCTTCCATTTATAAACAGTATATACAGTATATATACATACATTTACATGGTACATTAAAGCTGCATAAACTCATTGTTAAGGCGGTTAATGTTGGGGGGGATTTAAATTTTAAGAAATTTGAAGTACAAGTTCCACATTGACTCATAACAAGTGGATGAATTGATTGTAGTCTGTTCTAGATGTATGTTGACATTAAAAAAGGTGTCCCTTTAAACATGGGAATTAAATGACGACTTCTATATCGTCTTTGTTCTTTGCGGGATTACTTATTTTTACCTTCAAAATTGATGGAGATATTGGAAATTTGTCTAGATTCCAGATTTCTAAGACGATTGTACGGAATTTGTTTAATCCGTTTTCTTGCAATCAGGTTTTTTTTTGTATGTCAAAACTGGCTTATTTCTGTGACTTAATATTAAGTAGTCCATAAAATACACAACTGATTGCAGAAACCAATTATCAAGCTTCAAATCGTCATATTTTTGGAGTTTTGGGTCGTCTTTACAATCGTCCGTTGTGGGTATAAACCTTGTATCTTTTCATAAAGAGAAGAGCTGTATAATATGTTTATGTATTTGCATACACTGCCCCTGTTCCGCTCTCCTAGCAAAATTGGGCACAAAACGTATCTTGGCTATGTCCATTATACCAGTACTTTTTAGTTCTAGATATCATTGAATACGAAAAGCTCCACCAGAGTTCTGCTCTCCTAGCATTAAGGAACATTTTTGTAGAAATGTACCCATAGTACTCCTTAAAGTATGACATTTTCTGTAACCTGCATACGCGCATTGTGCATTCTCAGAGTACGATATTGGGATCAACATCGCATAATTTGTATGGTTCCATAGCAAATTCAAAGACAAATTAAGAAACGTTGGCATTGTAAACAAAATTTTGAAAACATAAATAAAAATGAAAAAAATCAGTGTCCGAATTTAATGAATTTAATCCGCGTCGCAAATCCCCCAAAACCGGTTTCAATAGAGCGCCAGCTTAAATCTTCCTTCATCCTCGTTTTTTAGAGACACTCTGTACTTTTCTTGTCTAGGACTATAGATGTCTGATTGTTCTTATCCAATACACGAGAAAACGGCTGAACCCATTAAGCTAAATGTTTTTGTAATATCTCAGATGACCCCAGGAAATGTGTCGCGTATGGATGGCCTGAGCCTTAATTTAAAATTGAGTCTAAAATCCAGCAACTTTAGAATGAAAATCCACAAAAGTTTGTGGATATATTGGAGTACACGGGAAAAAAAGACTTAAAAATCTAGAAATAAAATATAAATATAGAACTATAGCAGTATATATTAGAGTACACGGGAATATAATAAAATATAAGTATATATAGAAGTATATATTGGAGTACACGGGAATATATAAAATATAAGTATAGAACTATAGAGGTATATATTGGAGTACACGGGGGATATATAAAATATAACTATATAACTATATAAGTATGTATTGGAGTACACGGGAATATAATAAAATATAAGTATATAACTATAGAAAGAAGTATATATTTACATCAATGAAGGCTGCAATAAGACATGTGGCTCCAGGTATCAGCATAGAAAATACAAACAAGGGTTTCCTAAAAGTAAAAAAATTGTAATTTATGTAAAAAAAAACCAGAAAACAGAAGTGGGTTAGTGTAGTTACTTTGTACTCGATCTAAACATGATTTCTCGGATAAACAATAAACTCATTTAAACTTTTTATTTAGATTGCGCCAAGTCCCTTCTTTAGAACTTAACATCCACGGCGTAAACTATCCAAGAAACAGATCAAAGCGTGTACTGTGCTCATACTTTACTTTTCCTACTTTAAAAAGTGTAAACAATAAACTTGCGTGTATTGTGTAATGGTTAGGGTTCATAGCTCAATAAGTTTCTCAAAAAAATGTTGAATGGATGTTGAGAATCTTTATTGTTACTTTTTGCTACTAATAACATGTGACACATATGATTTAAAGAAGTAAATAACATTTTTTAAAGTGTGAGCGTACAGCTGGGGGGGGGGGAACAGTGAACATCCACCCCCTCCCTTCCAATTGTGAATGGGTTAAAAATACTGTTCCTCCTACCTGCCAATTATATCCATTGTAAGAACTAGGAATACGTAAGATGGTATTTCAATGAGAGAAACCAAAATATAACTAAATGTTTAAACAGTTGATAAAAGCTTTTCAATTCTAGATCACTAATTGACTTTAAAACAATATTGAACTGATTTGTTATTGTTTAAAAAGCAGTAACTTATGTAAGTGAAATAGCGCAGTTCCCGCATCTCATGTTCATTTGACTATTAAAAGTCAAAACTTAAGTTATAAGTCGTCTTCCTATTCAAGACTTGTCTGACTGTAGTAACTGATTTTCCTTAACGGAATGGGGTTTTTTGAAAATTAACGGAAAATTAACGAACGGCAAAAGCCGTTTTTTTAAATCGTTATTTAACGTCTAGAGTCGTTTTTGAAAGAAAAAAATAATGACTGAAAAAAAAGGATAATTCTGTGTGTATTTTGAAATTTTAAACGTCCTTCTGATTTTTTCTCTGGCGCTTATTTGTTTAATTATAGAATTTAAAGCATATTGAAGGGGTTTTTTAAAGTGGTTTGATGTTAATTGAATATTGTCTTAAAATTTGTTTAGCTATTTTCACATAAAATAATCGTTTACGTCTCGCTAACGAAACAAGCGTTCAGTGTTTACCTAAACAAAAAAGGCAGAACGGGCAGCTCAACTTTTTCTTTAAAATTATCCTATTATGATTATCCATTGCAAAAATTATAAATTACAAATCCCAAACAGATTTTCTTTACAGACGACATTAACTCCGCAACTTTCTGGCGCAATTAGAGCTTAAGTTGCTATCAACTGTTTCCTGAGAAAAACATCTTCAGTCAGATTAATTTTATCCACTGAGAGTGAGATACCGTAGTAGAGTAGAGTTATGACTGGCCAGCAGACAAACATTGTCAGGGAGATAAACCGAACTGAAGGATGGAATAGATCACTACAGACAGGGTGTACAATATTATAAGTTGCTAGCTCATGTGCCCGGCTTTGCTCGTTGATTTTTGAGAACACTTTGGATAAAATAGATTAAGAATTGAGAAGAATATAAAAATTAGATTTTTGAAGAAAACAAATTTCCAGCCAATTTGGTCTAGCCGTTTGAGCAGCTATAGCTAACATTTATTAATTTAAATAAGAGAAGAGTTTATTGTATAGATTTATGTTAAATGAGGTAATTCTTTTATTGATTTTATAGTCAATTTGGACTTTGGGAGTTAATAAAAATTTGGAAGTCCTGAATTCTAATGATATACGGCACACAAAATAAAAAGAGATAGTCTAATCAACACTATATTTGAATCCTGAGATGACATTTCAAAATTTGATAATGCATAGTTTGAAATCATAGGGTTTAAAATAAACAATATATGTTCACAGTTTTTGAGGTATTTAAACAAATCAATGTAGAATTTTCAATTTTTAACATGTAGAAAAATTTAGTTTTTCTAATTGTACATTCCTGAGTGAATATTGTCCATCCTCCTTGGCTGGTTGGTCAGCCTGCACATTACCATCTTGGAGCTGGGCTTCAGGTTCAGGGTTACCAGCAGATAGAAGATATTTGGATACAACAACCTTGTTCCTTTTACTAGCTTTCTCAACCACACTTCTTGCAGTATCCAGCTTACCAGTGGATATCAACCATCTAAAAAGTTGGATATCAACATCTAAACAGGTGGATATCAACCATCTAAATAGATAGATACCAAACATGTGAACAGGTGGATAACAACCATCTAAACAGGTGGATATCAACCATGCAAACAGGTGGATATCAACCATCTAAACAGGTGGATATCAACCATCTAAACAGGTGGATATCAACCATGCAAACAGGTGGAAATCAACCATCTAAACAGGTGGATATCAACCATCAAAACAGGTGGAAATCAACCATCTAAACAGGTGGATATCAACCATGCAAACAGGTGGATATCTACCATATAAACAGGTGGATATCAACCATCTGAACAGGTGGATATCAACCATGCAAACAGGTGGATATCAACCATCTAAACAGGTGGATATAACCATCTAAACAGGTGGAAATCAACCATCTAAACAGGTGGATATCAACCATCAAAACAGATTGATATCAACCATCAATACAGGTGGATATCAACCATCAAAACAGATTGATATCAACCATCAATACAGGTGTATATCAACCATCTAAACAGGTGGATATCAACCATCAAAACAGATTGATATCAACCATCAATACAGGTGGATATTAACTAGCTAAACAGGTAGATATCGAACATATAAACAGATGGATATTAACATATAAACATGTGGATATCAACCATGCAAACAGGTGGAAATCAACCATCTAAACAGGCAGATATCAACCATCTTAACAGGTTGATATCAAACCTCTATACAGGTGGATATTAACTAGCTAAACAGGTAGATATATTGAACATATAAACAGGTTGATATAAACATATAAACAGGTGGAGATGAACCATGTCAACAGGTGGAAATCAACCATCTAGACTGGTGGACAAAACTATCTGAACATGTGGATATCAAACAAAACGACAGTCATCTATCGTATAGATAAGAAGATACTATTTATACAAGTTATGCAACCATTTCTTTTGTAGATAATTTAAAATTATCTTTTTTGACCTAAATAATTATTTTATTAAAAAACCATAAAACTAATGAAATTTTTGATGTGAAAGTTAAAAATCTTAATTTTTAGAAATTACTCTCCTTTTAGAATATCAGACTTGATGAACAAATAAAATGAGAAGTTTTAAGAAAAAGATTAGATTTCATAAAAGAGCCAAAATTTGTTTCTCTTTTTTTGAACTAATCATTTTTATTTTTATTTTTTACCTGGGGGATTCAGGAATAAAAAACCAGATTGCAGCACAGGCCAAGCAGACAAGTGAGGAAACCCACTAAACAATAGAATTAATTAACAGACAAGGTTCGTTAAAAAAATGTTGTTAAAGAACGTGAAGAACTGGTTGGTTTTAACTTATTTACTAATCTAATCAAAATTTAAAAAAGTTTTCACCATGATTTTTAAATAAGATGATTGAAAAACATATTTTGATTCTAACCTGAAGAGTTCTCCAGTCTTTAATAGCATATCCCAAGGCACTAAAATTAAATGTCGTCTTAGACAAACTTCTCAAGGAAATGCATAAGGGAAATGTTCTAAAATGATATTTTGAAATTAAAAAACTAGTTTCAATCAATGATTTACTCTTCAAAAGATTGATTATCAAATAATTGTTTTAAATACAAACCATTTCACAAAGTACTGTTTTAAAAATATCTTTTTTGTAAATACAGGGTGTCCCACCAAACATGGCATTTGGTAATAAAGTTCAGAATGTCTTCTTTCATAATTTGTTAAGCTGTTTAATACCAAAAACAATAATGAAAACATTATATAGGAGTCTTTATTACAGTAAAATTAATTTCAAAGTAAAATATACTTGAGCAAAAGATTCTTTAAACGAAATAAACTGCAAACAGCCTTTAATATCTAATACAGTGCATGGCAATGCAGATTTTTCTTTTTTGAAAATCAGGCCACCAAAAATTTACAAAAAACGTAGTAATTGTTTCTAGTTGTTGTGTTGTAGCTGATAGAGTTGATATTTAATTACCTGATAACTGATTCACCAACTGCAAGAGGAATAGATATAAAGTTAGCTAGAAGTGTACTGTAGGATACCCAGGGAAGGAAGGAAACCTTCTCCTAAACAAACAAAATTCAGTCTCTGGATTGGACATTCTTCAGGATTATTTGTTCAAAGAAATTTCGAAGAATATCAAGGAAGAAAGCATAAAAATAGTGCAATAAGGTGTTTTTAAATTCTTTAGAATCTTTTTCGATTTCTGAAGATTCCAGAGCAACCCTTTGCAGAAATAAATCAAATAAAATTTTAAAAAGACTAATACTAAAAAGACGACTTTTGATTTTAATTTTGATTTGTATCAAACTGTTTAACAGCATGGATACACATCTAGACATTTAAGTTAAGAGAAGCTGTCAATTAAAAAAGCCTCTCTTTGGCTACTTGTAAACTTGTAATTCGAAAGAAGCTTGTCAACGATCAACACTTATAAAAAAAAATCAAGAAAATGCTGGTCTTAGGATGAATTTGAAAACCGGAAATAAAAGCTTTTAAACAAAGTCAAGAAGATGCTTTAAAAAAGCAAACAGTTTCTGTAAAATTGCCACATTTTTGGTTGTTTAACTGGTTTTTTTTTAAATGGTTACAGATCTAGAAAGTGTTAAGAAGAACTGAAAAATATTATGTTTATGCCAAAAAATATGTAGATCGTAGATCCAGCGAATAAACAATGTTTCAACTTTTTTCTTTCTCTGTACAAGTATTACCTTGATACCAACTATTTCCATGGATAAAGTAAAGGGAATTAAGAAACATCCTTCAGCACCAGCTCCAGCAATCATCCTTCACAAATATTCTGAATGAAGAGGTGGCTGAACTACCTACCACTGCATTGTACTGGTTCAAATCTTGAGGCACGGATTCAAATCCTCGAGAATCTCTGACTTTGATCGATGACTGTAGATTTGAACCGGCGCTAGGTAGTTTAGGGATCTAGCTCAGATTTGTTAAAAATGTCCCTAAACACTACCCCCTCAAAACTTAAACCTTTGCAATCTTATGGTGTAAAACATTGATGTTTCAAACTAATTGATCAAGCAGAATTTACAGTTTAAAATATCAAAGTCTATACGACATCTGGTTGCAACGACGTCAGGCCATAACTCATTAGAGTTTGAGGATATCCAGTTCCTAATGTATGCTAACATAAATTATTCAAAAAATAAATAAATCCAACTGTTTACCTGAAAAAAACGTATGAGTAATATTCTGGCATAAATGCTCCAGCCAGAGAACCCCCAGCACAGCACAGGATTGCTAAATATAGGAAAATAATGGTACTTGTCACGTGACCTTTCATCACATGAATGGGATCTCCGATTTACAACGGCACTCTGTAAACTTTTGTCTTATTAAAGGGAGTGCTCGCGGAAAATGAAAGGGGGTAAAGGCTTACGTCGAAACATGATTGATGTCTATCGTAAATAAATCAATTTCACTCCAAACAAATCCTTCAAATATTACAACCTCTAATCATCAATGATTTTTCGACGCATTTATATATAATTGATATTAAAAATATTTTTTACTTGTTTCATACGATTCATACTTGATATACTTTAAAGGATGTTTATTTGGCCGCTAGGCCTCTCTACTCTCAATGCTTCTGAAGTTCCATGTGGAAGAGACTCCAACGACAAAAAATCGTCGTTTTTTACGATCCGAGTCGAATGTTGCAACTTTCTGAATTTGTATGGACACTACGTTCTTCGGTATGAGTCGTTTTTAACAATTTTCTCCTTAAAGACCCAATTCAGATAGAAGTAAGATTAGTAGCGATCACCATCAATAATTTTTCGACATAAGTTGATTGATGACTTCAAAGGCGTCTTTGATTTACATTGGTTATCTGATTTGAGCTAAATTATCTAATGAAAAATAATCACAAAATATTCCTAATCCTGACAATTTCAAATTGTGGTCGGCCATTTTGCTTTTTAAAAATACCAGAGCTATTAAGAATCTTGTTTGAATTTAAAATGATTAAATAAAACCTGAAAATGTCTCATTCTGGACTAAATCATATTTATCTCTCCAGTTATTATAAAAGCACAAAAATGGCAGACTATATTTAGGAAATATGAGAAATTGGCTATTCCGTGATTGTTGTTTCATAAAACTCTTTAGCTAAAATCAGGTTACCAATATTGAATGCCGCAGCCTATTTCTAAGTCAAAGACGACTTTTAAGTCATTAATTAATTTTACACTATTATGAATTATTTGGAAAATCCCTGCAAGAGCATATCTGCCAGGATTAAAATTACTGACCTACTAGAGCATATGTCTGATTACTGACCTACTAGAAGCATATGCCTGATTACTGACCTACTAGAAGCATATGCCTGGTTACTGACCTACTAGAAGCATATGCCTGATTACTGACCTACTAGAAGCATATGCCTGATTACTGACCTACTAGAAGCATATGCCTGATCATGACCTACTAGAAGCATATGCCTGATCATGACCTACTAGAAGCATATGCCTGATTACTGACCTACTAGAAGCATATGCCTGATTACTGACCTACTGGAGCATATGCCTGATTACTGACCTACTAGAAGCATATGCCTGCGACCAAATTTATCCGATAAAACTCCAAAACCAAAACTTCCAGCCATCAATCCAATCATAAAGAAACTACATCAATCCATACTTTCTTCAATTTCTTGAATAAAGTTTTAATTCATTTATAAATGATAACTTAATCCATAGAATGATCAATGCTTAACTTTTCTAAATTGTTAATTACAACAAATTTTGGAAGACCTAGTTAAAGTTTTGATTAGTCCAGTAGCAAATTTTTATTTTAAAATCTCAATATTTTGGTATAAGCCTATACCTTAGTGTACAATTTTGTTTCCGGTCTAAAGTATAGATAAGGGTATTATTAAAATAGAATTCGTGACTATTTTCTATCAGAGCCATGATACCAAAGAATTTATAAGAAGTATTAATTTCCTGTTTACAGCTGGTTCAAATATCTTCCGATCACAGACAATATTGAAGTCTGTTATAAAAGAATTGTCCATTTCAAAACTAAACAGTAAAATAATATAGGTCTAAACTATCCATATCAAAACTAAACAGTAAATATATATAGAAATATCTAAACTATCCATATCAAAATATAGGACTAAACTATCCATATCAAAACTAAACAGTAAAATAATATAGGTCTAAACTATCCATATCAAAACTAAACAGTAAATATATATAGAAATATCTAAACTATCCATATCAAAACTAAACCGTAAATATATATATAGAAATATCTAAACTATCCATATCAAAACTAAACAGTAAATATATATAGAAATGTCTAAACTATCCATAGCAAAACTAAAACAGTAAAATAATATAGGACTAAACTATCCATATAAAAAAAACAGTAAAATAATATAGGACTAAACTCTATTAATATCAAAACTAAACACAATATAATAAAAGGTTTAAATAAAATATCCATTTCAAAATTAACTGCAGTAAATATATATGGATAGGTCTAAACTATCCATATGAAACTAAACAGTAAATATAAATAGAAATGTCTAAACTATCCATTTCAAAACTAAACAGTAAATACTTATAGAAAGGTCTAAACTACCCATATCAAAACTAAACAGTAAATACATATAGAAAGGTCTAAACTACCCGTATCAAAACTAAACAGTAAATACATATAGAAAGGTCTAAACTATCCATATCAAAACTAAACAGTAAATACTTATAGAAAGGTCTAAACTATCCATTTCAAAACTAAACAGTAAATACATATAGAAAGTTCTAAACTATCCATTTCAAAACTAAACAGTAAATACATATAGAAAGGTCTAAACTATCCATTTCAAAACTAAACAGTAAATACATATAGAAAGGTCTAAACTATCAATATCAAAACTGAACAGTATTAAAAAAGAATTAAATAATCTATTTTTAATATTTTTCACCTGTCATATACAAAGTCATCAGTACTATTACAAGCATATGCAATACTGTAACAAAAAAGAGATTAGAACTTTAAATGTAAATTCCATCGAAAAACATTTTTTAAAAAGCAACATTAAATATCTATACAAATATTGATAAAATATTTGATTTGAATATCTACATCAACAAAATTTAGCGAACAATTAGTAAGTCTTGTATTTAATCATGCATGCAGATTGCAGGGGGGGGGGAAGATTGAATTTTTTTATAAAGTTTTACAAATGCAAACTATCGTAATGGCTCTTTTTTAAATTGTTTTGTTAAAAATACCTTTTATCTGTGTCATCAAAGTTGCATGTGCCATCTACATTAGTAGCCGGAGCATAATATTTACAGTAGTCAAATTCATCACTATAAAAACACAAAGGTAAAGAAAATGTTAAACTGTATTTTCACATTCAAATCAAAACTTACTATTTCTGATTTTTAAAGGCGATTATTTCTCTCTAGTGTTCAGTTCAGTGTTATTTTTACTTACGGTTTATATAGTTCACTGCATCAAGGAAAACAAGTTCCTTTCTTAACCAAGAAAGTTAAGCACCGTAATTCATGCAGTTTATCTTGTAATCTATAAACACTAGCTTAGGAACTCAGCGTAGTTAGTCCCACCGTTTACCCGCGCTTTGTCGTAAATTACGATTTTTTTCTGTAAGAATAGACTTACACATCTTATAATCTCAAAATCGAGCTAAAAAAACATTCTTTTCCGTATAGAGAAATAATTCATCCCACTAGGAAGTTAAATTCTGTCTTTTTAAATCAAAAAAACTTACGAAGAAGTCCAGTTTTTGCTGGTTGAAATACAGTGCAAATTTTACAAAGGAATTAAGTTTTTGTCACAAACTCTGATTTTTTATTCCCTATCTATTTGCAGCAAAATGTCGTTGAAACTTACAAGATCAGGTTGCAAAGATATATAGAGATTAGAAAATTTGAGTTAATGTGAATTTCTCTACTCTATTAAAACAATCAAATAATTTTCAATTCTAGATTTTTCAGAACTTTACCAATAGTAAACGAACATTAAAAGTATTTTTAAATTGAATTTTTGAAAAATTCTATAAGTTTACTTTTCTATTGAAGGATAGAAGTTGCTGTTGTTCTCTGAATCAAAAACATTTATTTTTAAATTCTTTCATTTTTGTCCAGGCATTTTTCAAAGCAATTTTGCTTATCAAAACCTTGAAAATACAGGGTTACTTACAAATAAGGAGACTGTAAAGACGACCTCAAACTCTTTAAATCTTACACTTCCAATGGTTAATAAAGTGTTCTGCCTTAAATATTTAAAAATAATCTTTAAAGGGACTGCAAACGTAATTTCAAGTGACCCTCTCTACACAGATGGGAATGGCTGATGTGAGCTCGTTGTGTACGGAGGGTAACTTGAAATTAAGCTTAATTAATTAAGTTTAATAATAAAACAAAAATATTTTCAACTTTAAAAAAAATAAAGTTTTCCTGGGAAGCTTTGACCGTCATCTACACAGTGGTCACTCACCTACACACAAACATGGTACATTTCCTTTCTTTAAATATATTAGCTTTGTTTTAATTTTAAAATGTTTTAATATATTGCAGGATGTCAATATACAAATGTGTCATGGCCAATCTATGATAAAAATAGTTTAATTCTGACTAAAAAAAGTTTAATCCTGACTATAAACAGCTTAATACTGACTAAAAAAGTTTAATCCTGACTATAAACAGCTTAATACTGACTAAAAAAGTTTAATCCTGACTATAAACAGCTTAATACTGACTAAAAAAGTTTAATCCTGACTATAAACAGCTTAGTACTGACTAGAAAAAGTTTAATCCTGACTATAAACAGCTTAATACTGACTAGAAATAGTTTAATCCTGACTAAAAACAGGTTAATCCTGACTAAAAACAGGTTAATCCTGACTAAAAACAGCTGTTAATCCTGACTATTTACCTTGCACCTAAACCGGTTTGGTGTAACCCCAGTCATTGACGCCATCAAAATCTACAAATATTAAGATTAGTTAGTTTAGAATATTAATTCTTACTCCTTACTCTTCTGACAATGTCGATGTTGTTGCTAAAATATATTGAGAAGGAAATAAAATATTTCTAGTGAGAGAGTTCAGGGTTGGGATTTGTTTAAAACGATATAAAGCTAGAATATTAAGAGTCCAACTTTTAGGACCTATACTGGATTTTTGTTTGGGAGGTAAAAAAACTCAAAAGGCTTGTCGGTGAAATGTAAAATTTCATTTTTATATAAATTAGCCTCGACTTGAAAATGTATCAATGTCCAATTGCCTTTAGTTTCCCCCCCCCTCTCCCATGCAATTTACTTATGATTTTTTGAAGCTCTAGGCATATGTATCTTAAAAAGTGCCTGTTTCTAGCATTATTTACAAATCGACCGAAAGCTCAATTTATCTATATAATAGAGCTCTTTGCTTATATATACATAGATATAAATATGTATTAGCTATAGCTGGCCAAATTTTTTTAAATTTTTTTTATTAGATATTTTTTTCGCGGACAACACCGGGCACTTCAGCTAGTATATTTATATTTTCTAAAAAGATTTGTTAGATTTCACCCAAAACTGTTCAGATGGTCCTGTAAGGTGTACCCTGTTCATTACAAAAATTGTTCTCAATTATCTGGTTAGAAAAGTTGTGAAATTGTTAGCGCTAGTTTTCACCTCCAGGAAAAGAGTAAAAAAAAATTTATTTTTACCTGAACCCCATCTAGTGAAGCTGGGAGCCATAGTAGTAAAGCTATACCTATCTGCCATGCTCCAAACTCACCTAAACATTAAATAATTAGAATATTATTATATACTTAAAAAATGACTTCTAATTTAAATTGTTGGTAATAGTATAATTTTGAGTTAAATACAGTGCCAGGCGATTATATAAAATGAAGACGACTTTTTTATTTGAGTTTTGATTATTCTCAAATTTTTTCTTTATATAAAATGTGCGGAGAACATTTAAATTCAAGTTTTAGGTAATTATAAATTAAAATAATTTTCTCGAATTTTATTTTATTGTCCTAACTTCTCACTTTATTATGTCGACTAATAACTTTATGTTCTCCCGCAAAATTTGAAAATTTATTGTCCATGGATGGAGTTCTAGATATTCCGTTAAAAAGATTAATGTTTGATTTATCATAGGGAATTTTTTCATAACGAAGAAAATTTTTTCTGAATGTGTCTAGTGTCTACTGTGTCTACATTGGACCTTAAAATGAACGTATTCCCAGATTTGTTGAATAAATTAAAAGAACCTTCATAATCTTTTCATTTAATAGTATGATTATCCTATTGAATAGGTTTAACAGTTCCCTACATGTCTTGTTTACTTATAAAAGTACAAGAAGCTAGATGACCCAGTTTAGTTATTGTGTACTTTAAAAAGAAAGACGCAATTATTTACATTTGGATAAAATGATAAACTTGGACATTTTTGGGATTTTTGTTTATTATGACAATTTATTTTTCAGGAACAACATTTTTCCAATACATCTTTGTCAATCCTAGACTATACATGTTCATAGACATCAGTGTTTTTTTAAGACAATACAGTTTCATTGACATCTTTGTTTTTCTAGACAATATATGCTCATTGACATCTTTGTTTTTCTAGAAAATACATGCTCATTGGCATCTTTGTTTTTCTAGACAATACATGCTCATTGACATCTTTGTTTTCTAGACAATACATGCTCATAGACATCTTTGTTTTTCTAGACAACACATCCTCATTGACATCTATGTTTTTCCAAGACAACACATTTTCTTAGACATCTTTGTTTTTCTAGACAACACATGCTCATTGACATCTTTGTTTTTCTAGACAACACATCCTCATTGACATCTATGTTTTTCCAAGACAACACATTTTCTTAGACATCTTTGTTTTCCGAGATCGACAATAAATATTTGATCATAGACATCTTGGTTTTTCGAGACAACACATTTGATTTGTTTTTCCTAGACAATACGTTTAACACCACTTTTTGAAATTAATTATTATTAAAGTATCTAATTATTTTACTTTATTCTTTGTACATTGTTACGCAACTCACGCTTCGTGTTTAAGTCTGTAAAGTATCCCTGTTCTGCTAGTATTCATTCCTGGTTTCAAGAAGGAGAGTATAAACCTGGAAACCTGTTTTTTTCACCGACAAATTGTACTGTACCGCGCATGCGTTAATAATCCATGTGTGTTTTCTCAGTTTTTTCCGGCATTAGTTAAAAATAATTTATTGTGTCAGTTTTTGATGATTTATCGTGCTTATCAGAGAACTAATGTGGTAAACATCTCTTTTAATATATTTAGAATTGTCTTATATTATTGTATGCTCATTTTCACGTATTTTCAAGTTATAGACGCAGTTTTTAATGCCTGAGATTATGATGTTTTGATTTATGTATTGAATGGATGATAATTAATCATATTTTCTCAAAGCTTTTCTGTAGTCTAAATAAAGTATTTCTCTCAAATTGAAGGTCTGTGCATTAATAAAGATTGAAGCTATTCTGGTTTGATTCATTATGAGGAGAAACGAGAGTAAAGGATCTTACGGTGAAGCCCGACGAAATAATGCACGGTAGTTGTCTATATATATCTTAAGGTCTTTAGGAAAATCGCGGGATCGCGTAACATACATTTAATTTATTTTTTTTGTATGTTTTAAGCCATAAAAAAGGAAGAAAAAATGATACGGTCTATTATCTGTCCGATAAAAAACGTTTGAACGTATTAAAAAGGTTGCAAACAGAGTATGTAAAGGTTCGTTGAAAAGGACCGTCAAAGAAATTGAGTCTTTGCCTCAAACTCAAATTTTCTAACCTTTATATCTGGTCGTGTAAACCTTTGATATGTCAACCTTATTTTATTTAATCTAACAGATTTAGTAACTTAAAATATTTAAGGCCTACAACAATGGGTTGCTGACAGATAGTCAGAGTTTGTGACAAAAATACTCAATTTATTTTTTGCACTTTTAGTTAAATATGACTAAATTAAACCAATAATTACCTAATTCTTCCAAAATGAGATCATAGTTCATACTTTTTCCTAATTGATACAGTTTTTAAATAAAAAAAACGATTGAAAAATATATTATACTTTAAAAATACATAAAGTAAAAATGGTTTTCATTTAAATCAAATTTAAAGCCTCTGACCTTTGAAAGACTGATAAAATTATGAAGACATCATTATCTCTTTGCTTACTTTGAAGACTGTATCAATTGTTAAAATACAACTCACTTAAAAATGATTTTTAAGGGTAAAAAGTGTTTTTTAGATATTCCTAAGAATAATTTCTTTTTATTTTTGCTGCAAAGTTGTTTAAGCCCTGTAAAATTCAAGAGAAAATACATTGAAATAGATAATTAATCGGTAAATATCATTATCTTTCAATGTCTTAGACTTTTTAATTACGTCACTAAAACAAATCATTTGAAAACAATTTCAAACTACTATAAACAAGTTAAAGGAATAAAATTGTACAAACCATATCTTAAAATAAATATTGCCGATTAAAGGTTGAGATGAACATTATTTTCAATATTCAAACTGTACTGTACTCCAGCCATGTCAACACTGAAATTTCCCGGATTTTTTCTCTTTTTTTCAAAGATTTGTAATAAATCTAGGTCCCGAGATTACTCGGCTCTTAGTCTAATTTTAGTCTCACTGACTCTACCTCTAGCCAAAACTCAAGGCTCTATATATCTAGCCAAAACTCAAGGCTCTATCCACGTCCGTCTAAATTAACGATTCATACATTACTAATTTATTAATACAGGTAAATAGAACTGACCGGAATGGCCGGTCAGTGTTTACATGAACATAGATAAAATAGATAACGAAACATAGATAATAAAGATTGTATTGATCATGGTAGCACATTTCATTACAAATTTCTTTAGATTCTTTTCTTAATAAAACATGAATTTTAAAGAGATTCTAAATGATTCAATAAAACATAAAAATTTATTCAAAATAATATCGTATTTTATAACATTTGTTTACATCTTATATCACAGAATTTGTATGACTGATCATTTGGGAATTTAGCTATATTTAAACAAATTATTTGACATAAAATCTGTTTTTGTATGTGTTTGAAAGTTATATGCATTTCAAGGAAATACTAGTTCTATAATTTATCATGCCTTAGATTTAAAGGCAAAATTATCATTTAAAGATATTTTCCATGTTTTTTAAATCACCCTGCAATTGATGTCTATGTGTGAATAACTAAACTTAACAATAATAATAGCAACAAAAATAACAACAATAACAATAAAATCAACATGTAACAATCAGTATGTAACAATTTCTATGACAATATTTCCATCACATTTTATAATTGACTAGATTTAAAAATCAAGAAAAACTTTCAAAGGCAAAACATTTTGAAAATCATATTTTCTTCAGAGTTTGGGAATAAGGGTGCATAAGGACCAAAACAGAAACTGTCCAGTGTACTAAAATAATAAAAAGTTTTAACAAATTAATGTATTTGTTAGTTTCAACAAACAAACAAAAAATTTATCAGAATTGTGTTTTATTGTGTATTAAATGAAACGTAATAAAAATCATACAAACTATAAATTCTTTGTGATTAAGTGCAACAATGAATGTTATTTTAGGATATTTGGCAAAGATGTAAAATGTAGATGCAAATATTTCAAATCTAATGTTGTGTGTATGTATAGTGTGGTGTAAGAATGTAAAATATAATGTAGATATTTATGTTATGTAGTGTAAGAATGTAAAATCTGATGTAGATATTTATGTAGTTTAGTGTAAGAATGTAAATTCGAATGTATACATGCATGTATTGTAGTGAAAGAAAGTAAAATCTGATGTAGATATTTATGTTATGTAGTTTAAGAATGTAAATTCGAATGTATACATGCATGTAATGCGGCGTAAGAAAGTAAAATCTGATGTAGAAATCTATGTACTGTGGCGAAAGAATGTAAAATCTAATGCGGAAATGTATGTTGTCTAGTGTAAGAATGTAAAATCTAATGTAGAAATTTATGTAGTGTGGTGTGAGAATGTAAAATCATGTATAAATGTATGTAATATAGTGTAAGAAAGTAAAATCTGATGTAGAAATTTATGTAGTGTGGTGTAAGAATGTAAAATCTAATGCAGAAATGTATGTTGTGTAGTGTAAGAGTGTAAAATCTAATGTAGAAATTTATGTAGTGTGGTGTGAGAATGTAAAATCATGTATAAATGTATGTAATGTAATGTAAGAAAGTAAAATCTGATGTAGAAATTTATGTAGTGTGGTGTAAGAAAGTAAAATCTAATGAAGAAAGGTATGTAGTGTAGTGTAAGAGTGTAAAATCTGATGTAGAAATGTATGTTGTGTAGTGCAAGAATGCAAAATCTGATGTAGAAATGTATGTAGTGTAGTGTAAGAATGCAAAATCTGATGTAGAAATGTCTGTAGTGTAAGAATACAAAATATGATGTAGAAATGTATGTAGTGTAGTGTGCGAAAGCAAAATCTAATGTAAAAATGTATGTAGTGTAGTGTAAGAATGTAAAATCTAATGTAGAAATGTCTGTAGCGCAAGAATGCAAAATCTGATGTAGAAATATATGTAGTGTAGTGTAAGAATGTAAAACCTGATGTAGAAATGTCTGTAGCGCAAGAATGCAAAATCGGATGTAGAAATGTATGAAGTGTAGTGTAAGAATCCAAAATCTAATGTAAAAATGTATGTAGTGTAGTGTAAGAATGTAAAATCTAATCTAGAAATGTCTGTAGCGCAAGAATGCAAAATTTGATGTTGAAATATATGTAGTGTACTGTAAGAATGTAAAATCTGATGTAGAAATGTCTGTAGCGCAAGAATACAAAATCGGATATAGAAATGTATGAAGTGTAGTGTAAGAATCCAAAATCTGATGTAGAAATGTATGTAGTGTAGTGATAGAATGTAAAATCTGATGTAGAAATGTATATAGTGTTGTGTAAGAATGTAAAATCTGATGTAGAAATGTCTGTAGCGCAAGAATGCAAAATCGGATGTAGAAATGTATGAAGTGTAGTGTAAGAATCCAAAATCTGATGTAGAAATGTATGTAGTGTAGTGTAAGAATGCAAAATCTGATGTAGAAATGTATGTAGTGTAGTGTAAGAAAGTAAAATCTGTTTTAGAAATGTATGTAGTGTAGTGTAAGAATGCAAAATCTGATGTAGAAATGTATGTTATATAAATAATAAATATAAAAAAAACGTTTACCAGCATTGCATTAATCGTCAAAGTTTGTACGATACATGTAGGGCAGAGAACTCTGAAACCAAAAAAAAATTAGAGAAATTAAATATTTTATTAATTTTTAAGTTTTTACCTGTTATAAACGTAGTCCAGTGTAGTTTCTTTGTAAATTTCTATTAATCCCCCAGTCCTAGCAGCTAAATATTTATAAGTTTTAGACCATTCTATTTTCATTATAATCTTATTTTATGATCAAAATAAAACATTTTTTACTTACTTTCTTCCTGCCAGTCAGCATCCTGTGAACTTGTGAATAAATCAAAATAAGAATCTTCAGATCTTCCCTCTCTGTTAAACATCAGTTTCAAAGCTACATTAAAATGTGTTAAAGGGACTAAAAGCGTAATCTCAAGTTACCATCACTAAAATTTCCCGAACAGCCCCTTTAGAGATGAAAATGAAAATAAAAAGACAAAGAATGATAAAAAGGTTTGAAATCGATAAAAAAAAAATTTAAAAAAACAGAGAATGATGTAAAAGATTAAAAAGTTTTGAGATAAACAAAAAATAAAAAGATAGAGAAAGACAAAAAAGTTTGTTATTCAAATAAAAATAAAAAGAGAAAGTTAAAAAATGTTTTAATATAAAAATGAAAATAAGAAGAAAGAGAAAGATAATAATAAAAATAAGAAGAAAGAGAAAGATAATAATAAAAATAAGAAGAAAGAGAAAGATAATAATAAAAATAAGAAGAAAGAGAAAGATAAAAAAGTGTTAAGATGAAAATGAAAATAAAAAGATAGAAAAAGATTTTTTAAAAAGTTTAAGACTAAAATAAAAACAAAAAAAGAAAAAGTTAAAAAGTTCTTAGATGAAAAGAAAAATCAAAAGATAAAAAAGTTTAGATATAAAAATGAAAATAAAAATATAGAAAAAGATTTTTTTAAAGTTTTAAGATTAAAATAAAAATAAAAAAAGAAAAAGTTAAAAAGTTCTTAGACGAAAAGAAAAATCAGAAGATAAAAAAGTTTAGAAAACAAATGATGAATTCCTAGAATCTGGTTTCTTGAAGTATGTAAAGAACAGGGAAGGTATAAACCAGAATGTTACCGTCACTAAGTACTGAAACAACATAATATTTAATGGGACTGTTAACGATATTAGAACTCATTTTTTACAAACTAGTGCTTTGGATTTAAGAAAAAGAATTTCAAAAAATTAATTTTAAAAAACATTTTTTGAATATTTTTAGCCTATGTTATCCCTCAGCCATTTCCGTTCAGCTGTTTGGCCAGCTATAGCTTTAATATTTAGATTAAAACGATAATATAATGTAAATATAAATAAGAGTTGATAGAAATTAATGCATTTATTTGTTATTACAAATTTAAGACGCATGATTTAATTTGAATACATAAACGTCAAAAAGAAGCGCAAGAGGTCACGTTTATTTTATATGATATCGTATTTTGTTTGAAGGAAATCTCGTATAGTTTACAACTCGCCTTAATCTCAAATTTTCTAATCTTTATATCTTCACAACCTGAGGTCATAACTTTTATTCTAGATAATTAATGTGGGCACTCTGAGCAAGGATAAATTTTGTATTAATAGGTAGGGTATGACTACACCAGGTTATCGAGACACTATAGTTTTAGTAGAAGTAATTATTTCCATTTACTGTTTAGCGCCGATTGAAGGATTCATAACTCTACTTGGATAATATATAGAAAGATAGATGTTACCGCCATACTATTTCTATTGGTTCAGAATAGACAACAAACACACGACTGAATCCTGATTGGATCAGGCGCTAATGGTCTCGGCATTCAGGAGTGGAAAATGAACTAAACTGATATCCGTCTGCATAGCAGCATAAAATGGAGTTCAATGCTGAATCCCATGTACAAGATTAAAAGTTCGGACCCTATAAACGACTTTTGTCTATTGTCACACAAAAGTTTTCTAGGAATTGAGTCTGTCTGCGCCTCAACCCCTAATTTTATAATCCCTATATCTGTGCAACCTGATAGTGTAAACCTTCGAAATACAAAATTTAGACTATTTGATCTAACAGAATTTATGGTTTTAATAGCAAAAGTCTACGACGACATCATGTTGCAAAGAAATGAGGATTAGAAAATAATCGACAATTTTTTCTAGGATATATAAATATTACCACACTTGTTGCACTTGTTGCACTTGTTTTCTAGGATATATAAATATTACCACACTTGTTGCACTTGTTTTCTAGGATATATAAATATTACCACACTTGTTGCACTTGTTTTCTAGGATATATAAATATTACCACACTTATTGCACTTGTTGCACTTGTTTTCTAGGATATATAAATATTACCACACTTGTTGCACTTGTTGCGCTTGTTTTCTAGGATATATAAATATTACCACACTTGTTGCGATGAGCATATTCCTGGCCACTGTTTGTGGGGTCATGAAGAACATCATAATCTTGTGTATATCAACATGATCCTGACACAAACACAAATATTTTCAAACATTTTATTGATTTATTTTGAATTTTCTTTTATAGGCGAAACTCAGATAAATCGCTTAGCTAGAGATGGGCACCATTTTTGTGATAGAACAAAATGTTTGAAAACAAACGAAGTTTTTCGTAAACGATTGTAAAGTTCAGAAAAGTTAAAGAACAAATTGGATCGTTCAGAGAAATTTAAAAACTATCGTTTTATGGATCATCAGTCAAACCAATAACCAAGGTACTAATGCAAGGAAAGTTATTTCAGAGGTGTACGCATTTTTTGTACTGCAGTGTACTGTCTTTGGGCGGAAAACTAAACACAAGACGTATGTCACAGCCTGACATGGAATCCATCTTCACAAAAATAATCTTTGAAATATTCTGGTCATAGGAAACTTTTATGTGAATTTTCAAAATTATCAAAATTCAATGCTTTTAACCTCCTCGAATACTAAACGAACACTGATGCATCTTTTCTTGTTTACAAATTCCGCCCAGAGAGAACTGGTTTCAATATGTACGCAGAGTATATGCGACCGCAATTAACTTTCCTTGCATTATCTCCTTGCCAATAACGAACGATTTCTAAATCATTCGTTCGAACAATTTGAAAAGTTATTGTTTTTTTTTACAGAACAAACGGTTTTTCAGAACGAACACTTAACTAATGATTTGATTGAACAACTGCATTCAGTAAGAAAACAAGCAAAATAAATTAATTATGAAAGATAATTTTGATAATGAAAAGGTCAAATTTTTTTCTAAACAACTTAAAAAAAGGAACGAAATGGGTCTTTAACGATCGCTGAATGAACGAAATGAAAAAAACAATTGTGCCCATTTCTACGCTTGGCTTACAAACCGTCTAATAGTTAAAGATACAGATTAAAGATTCAAAAGTTAATGCCACTAGACTTATGACCAAATTATGTTGAAAATTCTTAAATCTCAAAATCATCCTTGTTTTTCTGGCAAGTTTTGTTAATATAAATTGCTCATAAAATATTTATTCCTCAAAATGGTCCAGAGCAACAATCCTATCCTCAGCAGTAATCTCTGAAGGATCTAGAAAAAAAAATTTTAGGATTTGAAAAAACTATAATTTAATGATAATTGCATAATAAACACTTTTTCTGTTTTGATCTATTTGATTTTTATTATAGATAAGTGAACCTAAAACTGCTTCTAAGCAATATTTGAATATATTGTTTGTATTATTTTTACTACGTAAAAATTTGATATAATCATTTCTAATTTCTGATTAATATCAACTTTATAGTTTGCATTAAGATACTTTATTTTACATTTTTGTAAAAGTGATAAAAAAATGATATTTATACCTACAAAACTTCTTGCTCCAGCCTGCCCTTTCCATAGAAGAAAATGCAAGGAAATCCAAATAACATTTATCAAAAGAAACTAAAAAAAAAAGAAACTAAAAAAAAAATCAGGGGTTGGTTGTCTGGTTGTCTGGTTTTCTGGTTGTCTGGATGTCTGGTTGTCTGGTTGTCTGGTTGTCTGGTAGTCTTGTTGTCTGGTTGTCTAGTTGTCTGATTGTCTGATTGTCTGGTTTTCTGGTTGTCAGGTTGTTTGAATGTCTTGCTGTCTGGTTGTCTGGTTGTCTGGTTGAAGAAGTGCATTTCCGATCTTCTTTAAAACTTAAAATTATGGAGTCATCCCTATTATTTTATCTGAAAAATTGTCTATAAAAGTGACTGCGGGATTTATTGACCGATTTATAGGAAGGAAAAAGAAAGATTTGATACCTTTTCAAGATGGAAAGGAAATATTTATCCGAGAAAGGGCTAAACGATTTTGTTTTGAATCAGACATGCCAGCTATGTTTGTACAAATAAAAAAATAGAGATTTTAAGATTTTCAATACGATCAAAATAGCAGCTTCAACCGGTACTTTCTTTAAATCAAAGACAAACTTTAAAAATGAATATTTGAAAATTATGACTGACCACTGTAGTGTCTCTGGTAAATATGTAGGTCACAGTTTTTGTACTTTTCAGTTCTTCTAGGACATCTTTCAGATAAACATCCCTGAATAATTACATCAATAATAATAATACTTTTATGCGATCATGTGAACTTACTTGAATTGCTCCAGAAGGGGGAAATCCCAAATACTTCTTTTCCCTCGGGATTTCGGTTCGTCAGAAGGTTTGATGAGCGCTGATGATAATGAGGATGCTAGTGATGATGATGATGATGATGCTAATGATGATGATAATGATGATGATGCAGATGAAGGATTAAGAATCTTCCAAACAGAGCTTTGTCTAGGAACCGGCCATCCTTCAAGTTCTAATTCCACAGAACTGGCATTGTTTGAAGAAATCCATTCTAGAAGTAAATTCTTGATTACATTTAAATATTGTATTTTATGTAACCCGATCCTGTCAAAGTAATGTAAATAATAAGACGACATTTAAGCAATCTAATTAGTATTTGATGCAAGTAGTTTCACTAGCAGCTTGAAACTTATTGTGCAAGTTTAGTTTGACTTTAGTCTTATGCATGATAATAATAGGTAATAAAAAAATTAATTAAACCCACTTTGATTTCAGTTTATACACTTTTTTATTATTTCAAAATTGAAATAACATTACTATATTATTATAATTATTATTTATCATTATTATCATTGTACCTGTAGCATAAATCCCAAAGGTTGAGGGCAAAATTAACAGTAAAACAAAAATCATCTAAACACAAATAATAATTTAATTTAGTTTTTTTATAGAAAATTTGCCTACCTTGATAGTTTTTAAAAATCCGGAAAAAGTAATTTATGTAAATGCGATATATATACAATTTGCAATATAAAAACAGAGTATACAGTGATAACCAGCAAATTCTGAAATAGATAGACGACTGTAGACTCAAGCTATGACTTTAAATAGTCCAATTAGCATACAGTAAAGCCCTTAATAACGAATACATCGGAAGAATTAATAAAATGTCGTCTTGACAATGTTTCAATGAGTTTTATACTATATTACGTAAATTTCAGTATTTGCGAAATTAAATAAATAGCCATGAATATGCGGGAACAGTTTCATAGAGTTCCATATAATTATTGAATTAAAAAACTAAATATCTGCAACATTCCATTATCAGAAATATCAGAATACGACAGTTGATGAATTCTTTCGATGTATTCGTTATTAAGGGTTTCACTGTAGGAAATGCGCAAATCAATTGACGGTAAATACGAAACATGAATTAAATTTTCTAAATATTTTGAAAATTACATATTGCATTATGATATTTCCAAAATTTCAAAATTTAATAAAATCTGGTAGAAACATCAAGACATCCTTGAATATGGTATAAAAATATTTAAAATGTTCGTTAAGTCAAAAAAAAGACTCTGGCATTAAAAAACCTTTTTTAAAGAAAGCCTTAATAACTGCGCACATGGACATAATTTATCGTATTGGAAAAGTGTTGACAAATGAGTTGTTGCCACAAACTCAAGTTTTCTAATCCAAATATCTTTGGAACCTGTTGGAGCCTTTGATTATTTGAACTGACAGAATTAAAAGTTTGAAATATAAAAGACCTACCACATCGGGTTGCAAAGATTTGATTGAAAAAGAGTTTTTTAACATTTTTTAACTTGTTTTGTTTTAGTTCTGTGTGTTTTACCTTTAAACTGGACAAATTGATATGATTATCACAAGAAGAACTGAATTAAACTAATAATATACTTGACACAAAGTTATTTTATAATCTGGATTTTTAAATCAACTTATAATTTAATATACAAAATATATACATAAATAAAAAAATAAAAATAATATTTTTTAAAAATTTAAATTTAGAATAGTTTAAAGAAAACATTCATTATTGTTCCAAGAAAGTATATACATCCCTGTTTCAAGTTTATGAATTACAATTTTATGAGATTTAAATAATTCTTTTGATAAATAATCTCAACTCCCGCGGAAGTATTGGCGATCACGTTCATCTCATCAAAACACTATGTAGCCTAATTAGCAACAGCAAGGTTGGAAGGTGGGGGGGGGGGGTTCTAATAATTTTCCTGTTCTCGATGTAACAACTCTCTATGTACAGTATAAAACAATAACAACAAAGCGCATTTTTAAAATTTAACTAGAATCAAAAGCTTTTGGATGCAAACTTTTGTAATTCTGAGCATCCATATTCCTTTCCTGGGGTCATGGGGTCAAAAATGTGGGCCCGATCGATTTAGTCGTTTTGCCTTTCGAGAAAGGGAGTTTCTTTTGACCCCCCCCCCCTTTTTCTGGAGACTAACCTAAAAGTTTACTGCAGCTTGTTTCCCACCAGATACAAAACTAATTTTTTGGATATATCAGCCTATTCTCTGGGGAAGAAAGGATTATTAATTTTTAAAATGTGTAAATATTATTTTTGTGTTGTGCCTGTGTGTGTGAAGTGTCAGTTTAAGATGTGGGATTAAGGGAATATAGCCCTTAAACTTTGCTCTCCAAGAATAGATAAAAAATGTGGTGCCACTTATTCCCTTTAAATCAAGATGTTTAAAAAATATATAAAAATTCAAAATTAAGAAGCATATTTCCCCACTCCCAACCCCATCTTGTCATGTTTTGGACATAATTATGACTACATTCTCTGGATAAAATTCCAGGGGAGGCTGGGGGACATTTTTTGACAGGGAGAGGGGGATAAAAAATATTGGCGCGCTTCGCGCACGCTAACTCAACTATTGCCCCAACCCCTGAATAAGCCGCCTCGGTGTGCATGTGTTGCAGTTATTTCGTAATTTTTGATAAATCATCATAGCTTTTTTTCATTAATCCGACAGAGTTTCTTATTAAAACAACCCTTGTAAGTAATAGAATATGATTCTTTTTATCTTAAGACTTAAGTTTTTTATGATTTTAACCCTAAATATGCCATTTACCGAAAGAATTCATTAAATATCGTATTATTCACTTTCTGATAATGGAATCTTGCAGATATTTAGTTTTTTAATTAAATGATTATATGGAGCTCTTTAAAACTATTCCTGCATATTCATGGCTATTTATTTATTTTCGCAAATACTGAGATTTACATAAAATAGTATAAAGCCCATTGAAAAATTGTATAGACGACATTTGATAAATTCTTTCGATATATGGCTTATTTAGGGTTTAACTGTATCTATATATTCATGTCTGATGGCTGAGTGAAACATTTTAAAGTAAGGTTCTAAAGCAATAATTTAACATATTTTATGAGTATTTTGAGCTCTGAAAATACTCACTTTTAATGATAATTTATTAAAAAACATTCTGGGGGGCTCCACCTCCCTGCACCCCTCCTCGCTCACAAGTTTTGCTCGGTGCTAGTCCCACTGAATCACAGTTTTATTGGAAGTTTGACCCTCCCTTTTCAAAGATCTGGATCCGCACCTGGTGCTGTGAAATTGTTATTCCGCCCGATTCTATGCAATAAATGAGACTGAGGTAATTTTAAGTGACATTAATTGTCTTATACCCTTTAACTCTTTTATGAGGGGGGGGGTGAAAGCATCCCCCCCCCCGTGGTTTTTATAACTTAAAAACAGTTTACATCAGAACGCTGAAACGGTCAACCCGCTGATGGGTTAAGTCAAACCAAATTAAAATTGGGAAACAGTTTTTTATTGCTAAAGCTAAAGATCTGTTTTATGAATTGTTATTTTATTTATTTTCTTGAAAAGCCCTTGAAATATGGTCGAACTTACGTCACGCTCACATGTTAATATTTGTAAAAAGTAATAATAACTAATTTTCCACATTTTCAACCATTAAAGTCGGAGATCTAATTGATTCTTTTTAATCTCGGTTTTCTATATCAGTGTTTTGCGGATTTCTGCATCAGATGTGTAGAAGGAAATTTGAGAAATATACCTTTTCAACACAGACAACAGACATTTTTGCGGTATAATCCTTATATTTACTCAGATATAAGTTTAAAGGGTATCGCTGTGAATAGGACGGACGGGCCACGTTATACAATTCCGTGATCACTCCCTTTAGGTTTTAAGGTACGTCTAAGTTAGTTTATTATTATTCAATTATTCCTAATCCGTAGATTCGTAAAAGGATATTTAATTTTACTTCCTGAATATAAATTTAACATGAAGGGATATTTTACGTCAAAGGAATTGAGTTTTTGCCACAAACTCTGATTTTCTAATTTCAATATCGTTGCAACCCAATGTCGTAGACCTTTAATATTTCTAACTATGAATGCCCTTAGATCAAATAATGTAAGTTTAAAATATTAAAAGTTTACATTATAAGGTTGCAAAGATATAGGTTTTACAAAAACTGAATTTGTGGCAAAGACTCAATTCCTTTAAATAAATTTTACAGTAATTTAAAATCTCACACATTTTCAGGCATAACTCCTTTTTTTACATTGAGCTGTTGAGAAGAAATAAAAATGTTTTAAATTTCTTACGTGTAACCCAATAAAGGAATAGAGTCTTTGCCACAAACTCAAAGTTTCACATCCCCATAGCTTTGCAATCTGATTGTGTAAACTTTTGATATTTCAAACTTAGATTATTTTATATAACAGAAATGATTCTTTTCCTTTCTCATATTTGTTCGTAAATCTAAAACTATAGTCTCAAAGGTACTGCCATACCCTTCTCCTCCCCCCCCCCTCCCTCCTCCTAGAAAAGGAAATTGAAGTAAAGTCGAATTTCAGACCTGCTAACATTATAAGAATGAATGGTTTATTTTGTATTGGACCAAATTTTAGACTATCCCTGTATTCTACCCGGCCCCATTGCGTTCAAATAAAATTTGTTAAAAAAAATTTTAATTGAAAATATAACTTAGCTCAAACATTTTACAAGATAAACATTAAAACTAAACTTAATTTCTTTTTTCATTATTAGATCAAATATTACCAAATATTTTCTATATTTGCAAATACAAAACTTTCCCCAAAATGTAAAGTACAAATGGAAGTTTTCAAGAAATATGTTTTTAGACACAAATAAATTTAGGACGCTTCGTGCTCTTCTTCTAGCTACAATTTAAGTGTTTTAACATTGATAACATTTATATAGATCTCTAAAATTTTAAAACTATTTATTTCCATTAACATTTGTTTCCCTTGAGTCATTTGAGTTCAAACGTTTTGGCGTTTATTGAATAACCCTATCCTTCTCATTTTTGACACTATCATTGTGAAATTTTTTTACTTTTAACCCTATTTTTTTTTGCAAACATTTTTACTATATAAGTGGATTTTGCGATAAAATATTCAATTTTTGCAAATTTGCAAATTTTTTTGCAGATTCTAAAAGTAGAGCACAAGAGCTTTCTAATGATGTATCATTCGTCATATTTGGACATAAAACATGGGATTTAAGGGGGGGGTCAAGTTGACCCCCCCCCCTGCATATCCTGGTTTTCAAGGACCCCAGCAGGGATAGGGTTAATAAATATGAATTAAAGGGATTTTTTTATGTTAAGGTACGGTTCAATGTTAAATGAAAATCTAAAATAGCCCATAAACTTTTTATGACTAAAGCAACAGCTCTAAGAACTATAATTTTGAAAAGTCCTTGAAATATATGTAGAAACATGTGTCATAAATGATACTTATTTTAAACAAAAAAAAAATTACATTTTTTGGCATTGTTTCAATCCTCCCTAGCACCCAAACTTCAAAAATTATCGATCTAATTTTTGTTTTCAATAAGCTGGCCTTGAAAAATTGGGCTATGACCATGCATTTCAACCCTATACCTATTCTACAAGGCCTATTTCAATAAGCCCCCCCCCCCCCAGTCTTTACATATACATACATTCAGACTTTCCAGCCTTTATAGGTATAAAGACAGACAGACAAACAAGCAAAATTTACAGATATGTGGGCATTTAAAAAATAACAATTGATGGCACCAATTTATTATTACAAAGTTTTGGAACGTTTTGATTTGTGCGTTATACTATTTTCGCAAATTTTAAAAGCCATAAAGTATTAAATAATTGAGTAGTGCAATAGGGGTGTTACTATACCACAGTTTTTGAGCAAACATATCCTGGGATAGATTCAGTTCACAGCCTCCTGTCTAGCAGCAAGGTAGTTTTTGAGCAAACATATCCTGCAATAGCTTCAGTTCACAGCCTTGTTTCTAGCAGCAAGGTAGTTTTTGAGCAAACATACCCTGCGATAGCTTCAGTTCACAGCCTCATTTATAGCAGCAAGGTAGTTTTTGAGCAAACATATCCTGAGATAGCTTCAGTTTACAGCCTTGTTTCTAGCAGCAAGGTAGTTTTTGAGCAAACATATCCTGAAATAGCTTCAGTTTACAGTCTCGTTTCTAGCACCAAGGTAGTTTTTGAGAAAACATACCATGCGTTAGCTTCAGTTCACAGCCTCGTTTCCAGCAGCAAGGTAGTTTTTGAGCAAACATATCCTGGGATAGCTTCAGTTCACAGCCTCGTTTTCAGCAGCAAGGTAGTTTTTGAGCAAACATACCGTGTTATAGCTTCAGTTCACAGCCTCTTTTCTAGCAGCAAGGTAGTTTTTGAGCAAACATACCGTGTTATAGCTTCAGTTCACAGTCTCGTTTCTAGCAGCAAGGTAGTTTTTGAGCAAACATACCCTGTGATAGCTTCAGTTCACAGCCTCGTTTCCAGCAGCAAGGTAGTTTTTGAACAAACATATCCTGCGATATCTTCAGTTCAAAGCCTTGTTTCTAGCAGCAAGGTAGTTTTTGAGAAAACATACCATGCGATAGCTTCAGTTCACAGCCTCGTTTCTAGCAGCAAGGTAAAGGGGGTTGAAAATATCAACATTTGAACATATTACTAGCTTCAGGAGCATTTGAATTTTAGTTTTCTTAGAAATTTTGCAAACCCCAGGTTTTAGCATGTTCTGTATCTATTGCCATTTTCTTTTGGCATGGAACCCTTCTATAGCTTTGCATAATTCAACTGTACATTAATCCTCCAGTGGCCAAATTTAAAAAATTTGAGCTGCAGCTTGAATTTGAGACGGGGCTCAAATATGGTTGTTCTCACTTAAAATTGTATTTAATGTGTGAAGATTTAAGCCGGCGCTCAATTGACAAAATTCAGACTCAGAATAAAGATAAAGAAAATTTGTGAAAATATCTAAGAACAAATTGTGGCTTTTAGTTTAACAAATTTAAAAACTCGGTGATGGTGATGGACCAAACCTCTGTATAGTAAAAAAGTAGATGTTAGTTCCACATTTATTGAAAATATATTTCGGTCTGGGTTGACCCTCGTCATTACTTTTAACCCTATTCCTGCTGGGGGGGGGGGGGGGTCAAATTGACCCCCCCCCCAACCCAGCATATCCTGGTTTTCAAGTACCCCAGCAGGGAAAGGGTTAAAAAAATGTTTTAAGACAATTATTATTCCTTGAGATTGTTTCTTCACAAAGATTAAAAACAAAATTCAGATTTGGATCAATATTTTATGTCAACAATTTTTAGACAGAGGAAACATTCAATAGTCGAAAAAGATGTTTGGTCGGAAAACTTTGATGTCGGAAACATTTTGATATGGAAATATTTTGTAAGTTTTCCACAGTTATTGCACTCTTAACTCTTTTCCGATTGGGCTATTTTTTTAAATACAGATTGGGGGGTGGGGGGNGGCGTTGATATTGCTTTGTGATTTGCTCTCAGAGTTGAGATAAGAGAGTGTAATGAGGGGAGAAAGGCCAGCCAAAACAATTTCTCGTCTGAGCCACATTCTCCTCAAATTCTCCTCTGAGCCACCCCGGAATCCTCGTCCTTCGATTATTATGTGTTTTGAAGTTTCCAATTTTCGAAGAAAAAACTATTTTTTTCTGAATCTGCCCACGTTAGGGCATAAGATATTGATAGACTAAAGTAATGCAATGATTACATCATGTTGGAATCTATAAAGCCCTTAGAATGATATCAAACTTTATTATATAAAACTTAAAATTCTGCCTCCGTAATGGCTGACCTAGCTTTGCGAAATTAAATAAAGAGCAAAATTGTTGGCATAACTCTGCCTTTCATTTTCCCCATAGAACCATTAATGACGAAAAAGATTGAAGTTCTATAAACTCGGAATTATTTGCGGCATTCTACTTCAGGAATATTTGAAAATGCGCGTAAAATATGTGTACATTTTTGAGGACACTAAACTTTTTATCTTGGAGGATTTGGCACTTATGGCTCGGACGAAAAAAAAAATGTTTGTTCACTTCTACCCAAATACACAACTACATAAAATAGATTTTTTTTATATCGTGGATTTTCAGAGTTTTCAAAAACCCGATTTTGTCAGAGGCAAATTTTTTGAAAATTCGTACAATGCCTGTATGACTAATTTTTTCTGAAACAAACTAAATCTTTGTTTTGACCCACTTTCAGATGTCAGATTTTAATAATTATTAGCTGTTTGGAAAGCAATGTCATAAGAAAAGGATTGAACAAGTTTGCAAAGAAAGTTTTGCAAATTATTTGCAAACAACCCGTCAAAAGAAATTTGCACATTCTTAGTTTTTCTAAATTACTCATCAAGTTATTTAAAATTTTGCAATATTTTTTGCATATTTGAAATAGCATGGTCATTGGTCAAGTGCTTTAAAAAATGTACATTTTATCATTTTTTGGACATTTTTTTTTTGGCATACATTTTTACTATATAATGGATTTTTAATTAGGTGGTCAACCCCTTAGAAGTATGCCTGAGATGCCTGAGCTGCCTGAGATGAAGATCTGGATTTTAAATAAAGTAGAACCTGTAATATCAAGAGGGAAGTTGAAATGGAGAAATTTGCAAATAAAGCCTCCAGATATTGAAAAGGTGACATTTAAACATATTCATACACCCAGAGCTTGTAATGTGGATTAATTTGTTGGATCTCGATATTCTGTTAATCTGCAGATTAATTTAAACTTTATTCGATATCCCGTATGGTAATCGTAACTAAAATGACCAGATTAATCATTGATCCTTATATTAAAAGTGCCTGCAGTGGATATCGAGATCAAGCTATCACCATTTTGAGTATCCAACTGATTATAGGAGTATCCGATAGAAAATATTAAAAATTCAAATATATATCTGTCCTAGTTAGGCCTTGGCAACTTTCCAATAAAAACCTTACTATAAATTTTTTCTTCCAAACTTAATACCAATTATGTCTTGTTAAACGGCATTAATACAGTTAATGTCGTCTTGAATTTGAATTTGATGCTACATTTTGAAGTTTCACAAGCTTTCAAAGTTTTCCGCTTGCAGTTTAACAGGGATTGTTTAATTTATTCAAACAAGACACAAATTTCTGTGTTTAAAGTCAAAAAATTTTCATGAATGCAAATTTTCTAAATATATTTCTGAAAAGATAAATAAATAGTCCTGAAATATGCCGAATATGATATCTAACAGCTTCAGCTCAGTTATGTATAATATCCTTCATATTTTATAACTCTCAGCGTCGAAATGTAGGGAAAATTTGTTAAGACGACATTTTAAAAGTTCTTCATGTCTTCAATTATAAATGAGTTTAACTGGATTTCTTATCATCTTGGTTCAGGTTAGGCTAGGCATAAAAAAGAACGGAAAGCTGCCCAGAGTTGGGAACTTTAGAATGCCGGATATCGAGATCAATGCCTGATCCAATCTTTTTCTTCATCTTCAGACTAACATTATCTTGTACTTGTATCCTGAAAAGTGTATAAAATTCAACCAATCAGAGTCGCGTATTAGTTGCCGGGAAATTTAAAATTTTGCGCGCCATTTAAGATTAATGTTACAGAAACAGGAGGGACTCTCAAATTTTGAAAAACCGGTTTTGATTTTTCTGTGCTTTATCCAAAATAGAGTGGATTAAGCAAGAAATTAAAAGTGTCCACATTGGATATTCGGATTGAGCAGTCGGGATTAAAGGTATCCCATTCTAAAGTTCCCAGCTCAGGTCTAACACGTGACGCAAGGTTATATTTTTTATTGCCATTTAATTTGTATCACATAAAAGTATTATGACATAGCTCTAAACCTTTTTGGAAAAAAAATCACGTGGCGTAGTTTAAAATACCTTCAAATAATTTAGATCAAGGAATTCTGTTCTGAAACCTCACTCCATGGATTGAAGTATGTTGCGGAGGTATAAAACAATTCGTTTTTATTTTTTAAACTTAGAGACTAATGCTTGAAAACATAGACATCAAAGAAAAAGGTCATACTTTTTTATTGCTGTGGAACAAAATAGGGATTCAAACGCTATTACGGCATTTTTGCTAGCATTGTTTTTGAAGATATGAATATTTTGCTTTCCGACAGTTTTGCTATAAAACATTTATCCTATGAGAACAATTTAACTAGCCTGTCCACTGTCGAAGTTGCAACGCTTAGGGATGTTTTAATGTAGTACAAATGTTGCATATAAAAAACGGCATTTTTAGGTTATGATGTAAAATTACACCATGGCAAATCAAGCGGTGCTTATTGTATAAGTTTACAATTACCATTTATGGTGTAAGTTTAAGTTGCAAAACATTACATGAAATAAATGTTCAAGTTTGGCTTTTAAAGTTTTAGTTTAAATTTTTTAAATTATAAATTCACTGTTTCAACACGGATCTTATAAATACCAAATTCAAAGTATTTTGATGAATTTTTTCGGCTTCCATTGTCCATTTTTCGACTGAACTCACAAAAGCGGTTTCCGCATGGCAACTTTGATTTGCAAAAAATAGTCTTTTCTTAACGTTGCTTGTATTTCTAGAGCCATTTCTATTCGAAGTGAGCAGACACGCACCCCTGACCCTTCAGTAAAAGTAAATTCAACCTAAAGTCTGACCGCGTCAACCTTGTTGCACCGGCTAGTCTTATTAAGTGTCTGCTTTATTTACTCAGTGTCCGGGCGATACAGTACAAACTGGGACCGGGAAAGTTGACCCGGCTTGGAAATTAAAATGTACTGCGGCTGCCCGTGCAGAGCATATTGTTCATGATATAATTGACCTCCCTTATTAAACATGGCAAGTTGAAGGTCTAAGTCAATATTTAGTAAAATTGAAATAAGGCATTCAGACATCTGAGGAATCAGGCAGTAGGTTTATAGCCCAGTTTTTAGCCTAAAGTGAGGGGCTTGTAATTGTTATAAAAGTCAAAAATGTCCAAAGATAGGGTTAAAGCTGTGCAGTACACATACAGACTATGTCAGGCAAAACAGCACAGTACACCTAATGAATTAGCAGAATATAAATTATCAAACTGATTCTCTAGGATGGTGTAATTTTGGTTCAACGTGTTCTTTGGGTGATTCTTTTCATCTTTGCTTTAGTGTTCTTGGTCTTTCTAACTACACCACTATTCAACAAGGTAAATATTAAAAACATTTAATATTACCTGTATGCATACCTTTAAGGTGAAACCCTTGGACATCCCGATCGCTTAATCTGAATATCCAATGTAGACACTTTTAATCTCTTGCTTAATCTGTGCTTTTTCTCCCTTTTTGGCCTACCAGATTACGACAAATGAAATGGTGCGTAAAATTTCAAACTTTCCGGCTTCTTATTGGCTGTATGGGATTCTGCATATTCCACTCTATTGGTTGGATTGTATGCACTTTTGAGGATACAATATCAAGATTAAAAAATCTTAAGATTAATATAATGAGGATAACAAGCATTGATCTCAATATCCACAATTTTAAAGTATACAGTTCAAAGTTAAGTTTTGAGTTGGATACTAATAATCCCGATTGCTTGATTCCGATATTCACTATGGGCACTTTTAATTTGAGGATCATTGCTTAATCTCTTCAGTTCAGTTATCCCTTCAGGCAGATTACAATTACAATGCGGATAATGAATAAAGAATATATTAATCTGCATTGCCACAAACTCGTCTGACTTCTCAACGGATATTTTTTGCAACCCACTAACCATAGAGCTTAGATATACTTAAGAATAGATTTTGGTAGATCAAATAATTTCAGTTTGAAATATCAAAGGTTTACCATCAGGTTGCAATCAGAGTGGGTTAATATCAGCATGCCAAATTTTAGGGTTAATATCAGCATGCCAATTTTTAGGATTAATATCAGCATGCCAATTTTTAGGATTAATATCAGCATTCCAAATTTTAGGGTTAATATCAGCATGCCAATTTTTAGGGTTATTATCAGCATGCCAATTTTTAGGGTTAATATCAGCATGCCTTTGTTGCTTTTAACAAGAGTCCTGTTTTCCTGTATAAAATTTACTCTTTAGGACAGGCTGCAAAATGAAGAATTAAAATATTTTTTTTATTTTTTATTTAGTATATTGATGCCCCAACATTCACATCAATAGATACAACAAACTATCCAATATCAAACATTAAATTCCCTGGGGTTACAGTCTGCTCAAATATTAGGTAAGTTTAACCAATGGCAAGTTTGTGAAAATTAATGGAAATTTTGATAACAAAAAAAAAACTGTTAATTTTGGAATCGCTTCTGAAATAAAAATGAAAAAATGCAAATAGTTTTGTTTTAAAAACTTCAGACTTTTTGATGTATTTTTTAAATGTTGTTGAATGTTGTCTTCCATTTTTCTCTGCTATATTTTTACAAGGAAAAATGTTTAACGTCTTGTGAACGGCTTGTTAAGGAACTCTGTAATATTTTCCGTTAATGCATATTAAAATTAAGTTCAATAAAGAATGGTAACTTTAAATTTGGTTACGGTTAGTTTTTTTTTCTACTATAGCCCTTAACAATGGTGCATACTATCATTTACTAAGGAGGAGAGAGAAAGAAGTCAAGAATGTTAGAAGTCTGGTAAGTTAGAGATGTCTACCTCCTCTAACGTTGAGCTTCTAATCAATTTTTCCCATATTATTTTCAATAACAAACTTCTAGTGATTAAAGCTATTGCCTTTATGATTTCTACCTGCTGTTAGGGAAAAATGTATGTAAAAGTATACATTCACGACACCGCTCACCGCAAACTGAAAAGGATTTCTAAACAGAAGATATATTGAAAATTAAATCTTAAAACTTCTTCTTTTTCAGAGTTGCACATACACAATTTGACGCAGAAGTGCAGGTTAGTTAAATGATAAATATATTTTAGACATTATTTCAAGTGAACCTTCATATCCAGAGTGGCATGTCCGATACGCTATGGTACCCATAAACCTTTTTCTCTGCATCAAAGGCAGAGATGACCGTGTCTTTATCTCTAATATTGTGAATCAGACATTCCACTCCACAAATGGGGGTTACTTAAAGCACATCTGCGGAACCACTAATATGATAAGTTTTTTAATAGAAGATTCTGAACTGGTAAATAGAAACTTAAATTTGGGAAATTTAACTCTTTCTGAAATAGGTTGATCTATAAAATATATATTGTCAAAGGGCTAATTAAAATACCCCCTCTTCCCCCTCAAGCACCCCTCCCTACCCCCTCCCAATTTAATAATTAACAATTAAATGTTTTTTGATTTATTTTATATTTCTTCAAAATTAGTTTTTCCCAGGCAAAGATTGAACTGCCCGATTTGCAAGAGTACCCTTAAAAGCTTTGTCTGATCAATTATGAATTAGATATCAATGTTTATGATTCTAAAAGTTTAATAATTTCAATTGTGGTTTCTCTACAAAATTTACTTGCTCATTTATACTTCAGGAAAAGATAAAGAAATTTTCAGAATTAAAAACACTTTAAATCTAGAAAAACGACAATACAGGGTGTCTCAAAAAACATGGGAATTCAGTCTGCTAGAGTTTATTTTATGGAAACGGTAAATGGCTGTTAAGATGTGTCTATAATGTCTCCGCAAGATGAACAGTGAATTTTTTTGTTTTACTAAGTACACCCTTATGCAGTCAAAACATAAACAAACAAATTGTAAACGTAGCAGACGAAACTCTTACAGATTACAGCTTTCTCAGTACGTATCACTATACTAAATCAAAGAATTATTTGAAAAGACGATATCGAATTCATCACTGAATTCCCATGTTTATTTGGACACCCTGTATCTTCCATATTATTAATTTGAACCGTAGTAAATCGGGCGTTGCCATCTTTGCATTGAGGATCACTTGAAATTACACTGACTGTCCTTTTCTATTTCAGAAGTATCCCTGGTGGAGTTATGAACTGGATTTGATAGATGAGGTATTTTTCTTAATAAAAAGTCAAAGTAAATTTGATAAAAATGTGTGTTGCAGATGGTTGGGAACCATATTAAGTTCAATTCTGATCCAGGGGCTTTAAATTCTTCATCACTTCAACAACAAGTTGATTCCTTGATGCGAGATCAAGAACTCTATTTCACTGACTTAATGCAAAAGGTTAATTAATTGTGTACTGACTTCACTACTAAATTTTAAGTCTTCTACTTTGTCCTTGGCAAAAGTATCTTTAAAGTGACCTTTTATGTAAAGAATATCCCCCAAAATATTTAAGAGTTAAAAAGAGTGTAAGAGTGATTTCAAGTGTCCGTCCATCCAAAGATGGCGATGTCTGATTCACAACGGTACCCATGAAACCTTTATCTAATCAATGATGTTAAATACATTTTAGATTTCTAGGGTAAAAAGTGTTTTTTTTTCTGATCATTATTCTTTTGTTGACCATAAATATACAAATGTGCACCATCAAAGGGTTTCAGTCTTATCACTACCCCCTCAACCACAGCCGAAGATGGCATTTTCATCTTTTTGTGGAGTGTCACTTTAAATTACGCAATACAGTCCCTTTAAAGAGGGAATAGGCTAAATTCATATTGATGTATGTATGCTTAGAAATTCATTAAAACGTTTTGGTTCAGAGTTGAGAGATCTCCAAAAATTAAGACTTAACTTATCCAATTTATCTACAGGGTTACCCACTAAGGATAAGACTTCAGAGACGACTGTAGTGAATTTTTACTATATATATCTTTATATTTATGATTCTCTAAGCTTGGTTCTTTCCTTATTAAATCATTTAATGAGCCAGAAAATAAGTGTATTTTAAGCAGAAGGCTCAATTTGAACTTGGAATCGTCATGTTTTATGTGTTTTCGGTCGTCTTTGCAGTATCATCCTTTGTGGGTAACCCTGTATATAATAAAGCTCTTCCCTCATATATATATATTTATATGTCATAGTTGACCAAATGGCTTAACCAAATTGGCTTGAGTTTTTTTGAGGGAACCCAGGGGTATCCCGGGGGTATCATATAACATATAGGCTTAAAAAATCGGTTTTTTTGAGATAGAATTTTTTTTCAAAATTTTTATCAAATCTTTTTAAAAATTTCACAGGCAACGCCGGGCTCTTTAGCTTGCATTGGAAATTTGGGGAATCCGCCAACTTTTTTCTTCTAAATTTGAAACACGTTTTTTTAAGACAATATTTTTTTACATATCTTCTATAAAACAAGACATTCGTATATATGTTGCGTAAAGCCGGCCAAACGGATGGACTGATTGGGCTGAAATTGTTTGTGCACACTCATGGTGGCTGGGGGGGGGGTGTAAAAGGCTAAAAAAAATTCTAAATATTTTTTTTCAACATTTTTTTTGTTTTTTTTCACGGGCAACGCCGGGCCCTTCAGCTAGTTACTAATAAAAAAGAAAAGAGTCTTTGCCACAAAAATATCAAAAGTGTACTGTACACCATTAGACTGCAAAGCTATATGAGATTAGAAAATTTGAATTTGTGGCAAAGACTCGAGCTAGACTTCATCACTTAAAATTAATGATATATCTATTATCTACAGTGATACCATGGACAACTCTGAAATAGGAAGACGACTTTTAGAATCAAGTTATAACTTTAAAAAGTCCAATGAGTATAAGCCACAATATTTGTGAATGTAAACAGACCCATTTTACAAAATTAGTAATTTAATAAGTGTCTAGTAAAATTATTTGCTTTGTAGCAACATCAACAACAACAACACTTAAGTATTGCTTTAAAGTCGTCTTCCTTTTCCATTGTTTTCTGGTTATCACTGTACTCTTTAAGATTTCTCCAAGTTGTGAACGAATGTTTTTGATTTGTAAATGGCAAGGACAGGATAAAGATTGTTCTAAGCTAGGTACATCATGTTTTTTTTTAGATTTTACAGGGTTTTTTCTGATAAAAGTGAGTAAAACCTTCTTAGCCTACTAAGCGTCGTTTGATTTTACTAAAAAGTGATACAATTGGGTACAATATCAGTGAATGGGAAGGTCGTCGTTAAATAGATTTTAATATAAAATGCCGTTTTAACCTGAACTAAAGTAGGCCTAAAATCAAAATGAACTCGGCCTTTTTCCTACAGATTTAAAATAAGAAATAATACATAATTTTATTTCATTTTTCTTTAAAAATCCGAAGTTTATAACATTTTGTTGTAAAAAATAGAAAGATATTCAAACTTTTTTTGAAAATCTTTGGAACAGATACCGAGTACATTTTTGAATACAATAGATTAAAGCTTATTCACTAGACAGTGTTTTCATTTTAGAAATCAGTTTGTGCTGTAATTCAAATGCAATATTTTTCTTGGGCAGTGTTTTGCTGGCTATAACGCAATTATTAGTTTAAACACTTTAATTATATTTATATTAATAATTTATGTTAATAATATAAATATGTATATAATTTAATTATGATAATTGTAATTTGCAGTTACTATGCGAAAGACGGATACTGGATTTTGCTGTTCATTCAATACCATGGATTTAGCAGACAACTTTGTTCCAGTAACATTTATATAAAACATTTAAATTTGTGATATTTTTTTAAGGGTGTATTTATATATTCATTATTTCAAGTGGCCCTTCATGCCAAGAGTAGGTAGGGTTTCCAGTCGAAATGTTTTGCACGAAAAACGTTCAAAAGCTAAAGCTATTTCGCGCAAATTCTGAGGAAAATCTTGGTATTTGCGTATTTGGTTATTTCCTGCTATTTCGTTATTTCGTTAAATTTCGAGAAACAATTCCAGGAAATGATGAAAAAATTCAAAATTAAACCAATCAGAGTCAACTATACTCCAGCCTGCTCGGGGCTCACACATGGTGCCCGAATGAGCCCAAATTCTCAGGTTTTAGGTCACCAGACCGTATCGACTATTATATACCGTTGACCGGCAATCAATCTCAAGTAGTAATTGAGTTACTCACGAATTAAATAATCATAATCACATTCACTAATCATCAGTCCGGTCCGGTCTGAACTTCAAGACGAGCAACTGTTGCGCAAGAGAATTTTACTGTTTTGTGGAAACCCTAAGAGTATGGTTACCCAATTTTGTTTATCTCTAAAATTGTCGGCAAATTGTAAACTCCATGCAGCGGAATTTACATATATTCCTCGAAAATCTTAAATGCCCAACGCAGTTTTTAAAAAATAAATTGTAAATTTTTTTTTCAAGTTCTAGAAAGTAAATATTGATATTTCTTAAATATAGAAGAGCTTGTAAACAAAGTGTTCAAAGAATATTTCTGTCAAATGTTCACGGGCGGACGTAGTATATTTGAATTTCCGAGACGGGTCAACCTTTTCTTTCCCAGTTTGTACTGTTCCTGGCTCTATGGACAGGACTATAGCCGGTGCAACAAGGTTGACGTGGTCAGACTTTATGCTTCATATAGGTTGAATTTACTTTTACTAAAGGGGCATAGGTGGTGTATTTACAGAGTTCTGGAGAAGTGAATATGACACGCCATTATATCAAAAGGGGGGTCACTTGAAATTACGATTAAAAGTCCACTTTACTTTTCATATAAGATTGTAAGCACTTTCCTAAAGGGATATAAACCAAGTGACTATTCTTTAAAGGGTATTGTTCTCATCGGAAATTCTACGTATTTTTGAAGTAGAAATATGAGATGTTTTCGCAAAATTGGTTAAAAAAATATTCTAAAAAATTTTACAAGACATAATAATTCATTTGGATTATCTAGGTTAAACTTTTAGAACAATGGTTAGTGTTTATATCAATACAATGAGAACGACTTTTGTAAATAAGTTTTGATTTATAACAAACTTTTTTTAAATCACAAGTTTACAAGCAAACAAAGAGAAGCTGCAAATTCAAATCTTCTTTTTCATTTTTATTTGAATCCATGTTGTTTGAAAGGTTGGTAGAAATAAAAAAAACTAATCAAAAGTCGTCTTTATTGTATTAATATATACGATGACGACTGAATATTAGGAGAAGCCTCCTTCTGAAGACCAACCAGTTGATCCCTATTTACATTGTTATACAGATGAAACATTCTATAAGTTGGATGGATTCACAGATCCTAATGAGTGAGTAGTACAGTTCGACCCATAAATCTTTGGAAAGGAAAACTCCTGTTCATCTCAAGTTATGATATTTATTAGACCAATATGAACATAAAATGAAATTGTGCAGAGTTTAGACCCACTTTTCAAGCATCTGTAGTTTTCTTTAATGGACAACGTTTTAAGAGACCTGCACCCTAAAATATTTTCCCAAACAGATTGCAGTCAAACAGATTGCATTCGAACAGATTGCAGTCAAACAGATGGCAGTCAAACCGATTGCAGTAAAACAGATTCCAGTCAAACAGATTGCAGTAAAACAGATTGCAGTTAAATTGATTGCATTAAAACACATTGTAATTAAACAGATTGGTTCCCAACGGATTGGTTAAACAGATTGGTCAAATATATTAGTCAAATAGACTGTAAGCATCAAAGGTTTAAAGGGTACCGCCGTTGTGAACAAGGGATGTCACTCTTTACATGTGAGGTTACTTGAAATTACGCTTACAGTCCCTTTGTCAGTCTCTCCCTTGAAACTGCAGTGAGTGACCAATCGTTATATCTATAAACTAGTTATTATTTACACCAGTAAGCAATAATCCCGTTTTATACGTAAAGAACTTGTAAGCGTAAGATCAAGGGACCCTCCATGAAAAGATCTATGTTTAAAATCTGGAAAACGCAAATCTTTCAACTGTGCCGTTACTTATACAAAAGGGACAATTGTACATTTATACTGCAGGAAAACATACAGAAATTATTAGAATTGAACATTTTTCAAGCTATGTATCTTCCACATTATTGATCAGCTTAAGGTTTACAGGGTACCATTGTAAATCGGGTTTTGCATCTTTGAATAAAGTAACACTTGAAATTACGCTTACAGTCCCTTTAATTACAGGGGTTCGGAAGAATTTAATGAATTCTTGTGTGCTGACTTCAATAGATCAGAAATTAGTGAATATCAATATATTGAAGATATAGACTATAAAAACAATCCATGGGAGAAGGAGGATGACTTTTACACCTATGATGAATATGCGTATTTTCAATATCAAGGATATGAATATGGCGAAGAAGGGCGAGCAGTTCTTGCCAAATATGACAATTGTCAGTACAAAGTCAACAATAACACAAGTTCTGCTAATGTCCAAGAGGAGTACATATCATATCGCTATAGTGGACTTCTAAGCGGGTAAAATTTTGGTTTTGCATTTTTTGCAAAGGAATTGAGTCTTTGGAACAAAATCAAATATTAAAGCCACAATATCTTTAGAACTCGATGTTGTAAACCTTTGATATTTCAAACTCTGATTATTTGATCTAGCAGAATTCATAGTTTGAAATATCTAAGGTATGCAACATTTGGTTCCAAAAATATAGTGATTAAAAAATCAGAGTTTGTGGCAAACAATAATTCCTTTAAAACAAGTTTTAAATTTATTTATTATTGAAAAATATGCTGAACAGCTTATTGGAGTTTCACTTTCCAGTAGATAAATACGTCATTAAGGATATGATTTCTTTCATAGGGGCCACTCGTCCAGTGGCCATGATTGTTTTACATCCAATCCGGTCATGCATATCGTTGAGTAACAATCAATTTCGCTTACTTTTGCATAATTGATATAAGAAGGCTAAAAAAAATTGTAATTTTTTTTTCAAAAATCGAAATTTTTTTTATTAGCATTTTTAGTTTAACGTTTGATTTTAGTATTTTTTTTTGATTAGTTATGAAACTGATGAAACAAACTTCTGTTCTAGACTTAAAGGTTTGTAAGGATTGATGGATATTTATACTTAAATTATCAATATTTTTTATATATATATTTTTTTAAATTTAGGTTAAAGGTTGATGATAAGATAATACATGATTATCTATAAACGTTGTTATATAGTTAAAATGGTTTTACAAACTAGTTTAAAAACTATGCTAGGTTAAAGGTTGATGATAAGATAATATATGATAATCTATAAAAGTTGTTATATGTATAGTTGAAATGGTTTTACAAATTATAGACCACAGAACAGTTAATCTTTTATATCTTTTTTTTAATTTCAATATTTCTAAGTCTTGATTTTCAAATTTTTGTAAAAGAATACCTATTCCTGCTGGGGGATGGGGGGGGGGGTCAATTTGACCCTCCCCCCCATGACCTAAATACCCATAGCCCTCCCTTTAGGTCTAAAACCGGTTTTTTAAAGTAACTGCCTGAGTCCTCCGTCATACTGCCTGAAACTTTTTCCTACAACAACAAAATCATTGTTTTGACCCACTTTTAGTTATCAGATTTTGATAACTCTTAGCTTTTAGGAAAGCCTATGACAAGGAAACTGATTGAATAAGATTTGCGAAAAAAATTTTGCAAATCATTTGCATACAGCCCGTCAAAAGAAATTTTCACATTTTTGGTTTCAAAAATGTATATTTTATTTTTTTTGGACATTTTTTACAAAACACTTTTACTATATAACCAATTCTAAGAGTAGAGCATAAGATCTTTTTTTACGCTGTGCCATTTGTCATTTTTGGACATCAAAGTAAAATAAAATTGTCAACAGACATTTAAGACTTCGTACTTTCGTCCTTTAACATATTTTTGTTAATTCAAATTTCACATAAAGTCTAAATGCAGATTTGTAAACAAATGGAGTCCGTTTAATAGAAAAACTAAAAAGATTAAAAAGAAGAAAAGATACAATCGAACATAAAGGATGTCAAAAATCGGCGCGAATTAAAAAGTTGCTTAAAAATGGCCGTTTTGCGTAGAACCTATATCAACAACCCTATTTAATTTAACATTACAAATAAATCTATTCTTTTTATTTCTAAAAGGTGTTAGTCGAAAATACTAACAATCCACAACTGCAGTCTGCACCGGTTTATATTAAATATAATGTAAGCAATAAATATGTAACTTTCCCTTTCCGTTCCTTTTCCTTTTATTTCTATTTTTATTGGAGGGAAAAATTCCCATAACCTCTATTTTGGAGGTTTTTAAATATTTTCTCCTAAAACACTTTTATTTTTGTTATATTTCATTAATAGAAAATTACTTACTTATTTACTTACTTGATTTAGCACTGTACAGTGTACATCCTATACAAACAGATTGTGAGGGCCCCGCAATATTATTCTATAATACTTGGCACATAAAATGTCGTCATCCAACTGTGAGTTTGGCCCACTGTAGAATTAATTCACTTTAAGCAGAGATCAGGGTTAATTTATTTGTAAAGCCATGAATTGGATTTTTTTAAACTTATGTATTTGATTAAAGACATATTAAAAAAAGTATGTATATTCACCGATTATTAGGCAGACGCTGAACTCTAACTTTCGAGTGTGCGAGATGGGGAAGACTTCACTGCCGCACTTAATTAAAAGCATAATTATGGGGGGATGACATTTGTAGATCAAGATTGAATCCTAGCCGCAGCGCTCGGCCCAGAAAGTATCATAACTTAACCTACCCCTAAATAAATACTAATTTGATTGAAAATTGTTGAAAAAGTGGTCATGTACAAAGTAAAATCTGCAGTGAAGTCTTCCCCACCTCGCACACTTGAAGGTTAGAACTCAGCATCTGGCCAATTATTAGATCCAAGCCACAAAGAAGAAAGAAAGCGTCCGATCTACAGCCTTTCCAGGCCCTCTGTTTCACCTCAAATTGTGAAAAAACTGAAAAATGAGGAAATCCGAAACACAAATATGGCGTCGAAGAATCTGGGATTCTCTTTTCTGATTGATGCAAATTTGGCGAATGAATATGTTACTAGATTTGGTAGTACTGTTACTGCAAATACATTTCAGGTTGGGTTTGTTTTCACTTTCTTTAATTTTTGAAAAACATTAAAATTTCTAAATTTTGACAAATCTAAAAATCAAGTAGACATTAATTAAATGTAGAAAACAATGACATATATATGTAAACTTCTGTACCTAAATTTTTCTATTTTCTTTGATTGACAGGGCAAATAAACATCAATCATTAATGCATTCAAAATTTAGTATACTCTGAAAAATTAACCAAATCAATGTTATTTTCATGTATCTAAGCACTAAAAGCCATTGACATAGTCTCAGAAATCCTGCATTATTATCATAACATGATTTTATATGATTGTACCTGTTACATGTTTATACTGATTTTACATGATTTTACATGATTGTACCTGATTTTACATGTTTATACTGATTTTACATGATTGTACTTGTGTTTCGCTACTTAGCGATTTCCCTAAAGACCTAATATATATACCGTGTGGTATTT